>NC_056726.1:1139062260-1139362260 GCF_019279795.1 Protopterus annectens | reverse complement strand
CAATATGAGTGACCAGTGTTACACACCTGAAGTCAACTCCTCCTTGGTCAGGTCTGACCATAAGCTAATCACCCTAGATATCCACATCCTGCCCCCACCCCCCATTAAGGAAATCATGGTAAAAAAATTCTTCAAAGCCAACTTCA
This sequence comes from Protopterus annectens, assembly GCF_019279795.1. Classification (NCBI taxonomy): domain Eukaryota; kingdom Metazoa; phylum Chordata; order Ceratodontiformes; family Protopteridae; genus Protopterus; species Protopterus annectens. Next base: position 1,139,362,114 of record NC_056726.1, on the reverse strand, counting down.
TGCTTCTTAAGACAGAAGTGGCAAACTTCACGACACCCATGCAGACGGACAATAGAGGTATGACTGCTGAATCCTATACAAATGCACTTTATAAGCACTTACACGAGTGCATGGATCGTGCTATCCCTAACAGAACCAAGATGCTATCCTCCAAAAAATAGGAAGCCAATTTGGTGGTCCCCTGCCATAAACAAACTACAACAGAAGAAAGAAACTGTTGCAAAAAAGAGTAAATTCCCATGATTGGAGGAACTCCCTGGTCAGCCTCAGTAAGACGCTGAGATCCCTTATAAGATCCTCCAAAGCTAGCTACAAAAACAAACTTGCCACTGATTTGAGGGACAACCACAAAGCATTCTATAGCTATGTTAAGAATCTGAATGGCAACACCCAGATCTGCTCTGAGTTACAGCACAATGGCATGAAAATTACAGAACCAACTGATATTGCCAACGTCCTGGCAGATAGGTTCAGTGCTAACTTTACCCCCCTCTCACCCCCTAAATGGCCCATATCTATACAGGAAGAATGCAGAGTCCCTGTAATCACAACTATGCAGGTAAAAGCTGCACTCTCTTAAGCCAACAACACAGCATCCATGGGACTGGACAACATATCAGGCTGCGTTTTACACAAAATTCAGAACAAACTGGCTCCCCACCTAAGCACCACGTTAAATCATTGTCTCACACTAGGCTTTGTGCCCTCTGAAAGGTGCACAACAACAGTTATCCCACTCCACAAACGGGGAGATACCACTGATCCCAGGAACTATCGCCCTATTAGCTTGATGAGCCTGGTCTGTAAGGCCTTGGAATGTATGATCATGGAACTCATAAACAAAGACATTGGTAACCTCCAAACTCTGGACCCCATCCAGTTCGAGTTTGTGAAAGGCAGATCATGCATTCTGAACCTGATCGACTTCCTTGAGGCAGTCACCAAAGATGTATATGAGGATAAGGTGGTTCACACAGCCTATCTTGACCTCACCAAGGCTTTCAACACCATCCTCCATTCTGGAATTATAGCTAAACTCACTAAAATAGGTATATATCCCTATGTCACAAGATGGGTTGCCAATTGGCTCACTGACAGAACCCACACTGTAAAGGTTGCAGATACCAAATATGACTTCAAACCAGTGACAAGTACAGTACCACAGGGTTCAGTCCTGCAACCTCTCCTGTTTTGTATTTACTTCTCTGAAGTACAGGCTAACACAGAAGGTCTTTGGCTAATGAAGTTGGTAGATGACTGCAAACTAGGAGCCATCAATGAGTCCCCAAATAATGTGGACATCCTACATAAGGGCCTCACTGAGACAGGTGCCTGGTATCAGTGCCATGGCCTCAAGCTCAATGCCAAAAAGTGCATTGTTATCCCCTTTGGTAAAAACTCTGTACCCATGAACTACCACATAGGCATCAGTCTACTTAACACTGAATGTGTGATAAGAGACCTGGGGACCAAGGTGGACAGTAGTCTCGCCTTTGATAACCAGATTTCCACAGTAGTCAGAAAATCCTTCTACATGGCACACCTCATCACAAAAGGGTTCTCATCTAGGAAAAAAGAGGTTATTGTTCCCCACTACTCGACACTCATTAGACCCATTATAGAGTATAATGCCCCTTTTGGAATGTACCTTACAAGACATCTGCAGCAGCTATAAAGGCCACAGAAGTACCTCACAAGGAAGATTATTGGCCTCAGGTAGATGCCCTACACTAGCCATCTCAAAAAACTCCAGCTTTACTCCGTAGCATATCGCCTACTCTGAAGTGATCTCTGCCTAACATATAAAGCTATGTCAAACCCAGAACCATTGGACATGCTACACCTAAAGAAATCCCAATCCCTCTGAGCTACACATTCTGGAGACCTAAACCTTGTCACCACAATAAACAGGACATGCTGGAGGGATAGATTCATGTCCCAGAGACTTCCTATACTCTGGAACAAGCTACCCATCTATGTCAAGCTATGTTTCTCATTAGCACTCTTCAAGAAAAATCTTGATAAGTGGATGAGAAATAGAAAATACACCCCAGGGATCACTTTGGTGGCTCTGCTCAACAGGGGCACAGGAAAACAACTTTCTTGGATGGTGTAACACAGGGAACCTTGTTGGCTGGGCTTACTTAGAGCTGATAGCCTAGTACCTACCTATGAACTTATGAACCTAAATGTTAAAACCTTTCCCACCATTATTAAAAATAAAACAGATTATTCTCCACTACCAAAGTAACCAACATTTCTGACATTAATAGCATATCCCTGGATGGTTGTCATTCAAATGGTTGACAACTCATTTGGTTGACAAGTTTATATATGTGTGCCTGCACAAATGAGTAAAGCCCCAGATCTACCCTTACTCATGTGTGCTAACACTAACATACCCCTGCTCTAAACCCCAACCCTTCACATTACCGTACTGAAAACTCCTTCCTTAACAGTTTCTCTCTGCATAAAATGCGTGATCTGGGTTTTGGAGCAGGCTTTAATGACAGCAGTAGACACGTTGTCACTATTTTATGATTATTTTTTAGTAGTTTTGTTTTCTCTTATTTGTCTGCTGCTCTCTTCTGTGTTCAGCCTTTTATGGATAACTATCCATTTTTCTCAATAAAGGAAATGCATTGATATACCCCATCTACCCCAGAGATTGGTACATCTAATGATATTATATCTAATGGTGCAAATATAACATTATCATTCTAAGCCACAGGGCTTCAAATAAGCAATTAAATCAAACCTTTACAATGGAGATAATAGATTTTGGTAGAGGAGTCAACTTCCTTTCAAAAGCCAGTACCACCATCCCTGATAAGCAGTTTGAAAAATGTTTTATTTCTGTCCATATTCATCTTTGACATATAAAACTTGACAGAAACATTGATTTAACACTTATAGAACTTCATAGGTAGGTACTAGACTATTTGCCCTAGGGCCTATATCAGCCTAGCCAAAAAGGTACCCTGGCTTTTGCCACCCAAGAAAATTATTTTCCTGTACACCCCTGTTGAGCAGAGCCACAAAGGTGATCCCTGGGGATGAATTTCCTATTTCCCATCCAATCATCAAGATTTTTCTTGAAGAGTGCTAATGAGGAGCTTTGTTTGATATAGATAGGTAGTTTGTTTCAGAGTATGGAAAGTCTCTGGAACAGGAATCTATCCCTCCAGCATGTTCTGTTTATTGTGGTGACAAGGTTTAGGTCCCTAGATTGTGTAGCTTGGAGAGATTGGGATTTCTTTAAGTGGAGCATGTCCAACAGTTCTGGGTTTGACACAGCTTTGTATGTTAGGCAGAGATTACCTCTGAGTAGGCAATATACGACAGAGTAAAGCTGTAGGTTTTTGAGACAGTCTGCATAGAGCATCTGTTTGAGGCCAGTAATCCTCTTTGTGAGGTATTTCTGTAGCCTTTCCAGCTGTTGTAGATGTCTTGTGAGGTACATACCAAAAGGGACATTGTACTCTATGATAGGTGTAATGAGTGATGAGTAGAGGGGAACAATGACCTCTTTTTTCCTGGATAAGAAACCTTTTATGATGAGGTGTGCCACATAGAAGGATTTCCTGACTGCTGTGGTAATGTGATTATCAAAGGAGAGACTACTGTCCACCTGTCTCCCAAGGTCTCTTATCACACTTTCAGTGTTAAACAGACTACCACCTATGTGGTAGCTCATTGGTACAGTTTACCAAAGGAGATGACACTGCACTTTTTGGCATTGAGCTTGAGGCCATGGCTTTGACACCAGGCATCTGTCTCCATGAGGTCCTTTTGTAGGATGTCCTCATCATTAGGAGTTTTGATTATGGCTCCTAATTTGCAGTCATCTGCGAACTTCATTAGCCAAAGACCTTCTCTGTTAGCCTGTACTTCAGAAAAGTAGATACCAAACAGGACAGGACCCAGGACTGAACCCTACGGTACTCCACTTGTCACTGGTCTGAATTCAGATTTGGAGTCTGCTACTTTCACAGTGTGGGTCCTGTCAGTTAGCCAGTTGATAACTCATCTTGTGACATAGGGATTTATACCTAGTTTAGTGAATTTATCTATAATTCCAGAGTGGGGGATGGTGTCAAAAGCCTTGTCGAGATCTAGATAGGCTGTGTGAACCACCTTACCCTCATTTACGGCTCTGGTGACTGCTTCAAAGAAGTCTATCAGGTTTAGGAGACATGATCTGCTTTTTAAAAGCCAAACTGGGTGGGGTCCAGAGACTGGAGATTACCAATGTCTTGGTTTATAAGATCCATGATGATACATTCCTTGGCCTTGCACAGCAGGCTCATTAGGCTAATGGGGTGGTAGTTCCCAGGGTCTGTGGTGGCTCCCCCTTTGTGGAGTGGGATAACCATTGCTGTGCGCCATTCAGTGGGCACAAAGCCTGAGGTGAGGCTATGATTGAACATGGTGCTTAGGTGGGGTGCCAGTTCATTTTGCAGTTCACGTAGAACACAGCCTGTGATGTTGTCAGGTCCCATGGATGCTGTGTTCTTGGCTTTGGAGAGTGTGTTTTTTACCTGAGCAGCCATGATTACAGGAACTTTGCATTCTTCCAGTATAGAGATGGGCCCTTTAGGGATTGAGAGGGTGGTGAAGGTAGCACTGAACCTATCTGCCAGGATGCTGGCAATATCAGTTGGTTCTGTATATTTAATGCCATTGCGCTGCAAGAGCAGATCTGAGTGTTGCCATTGATATTCTTGATATAGCTATAGAATGCTTTGTGGTTGTCTTTAGAATCAGTGGCGATTTTGTTTTCGAAACTAGCTTTGGAGGATTTTATGAGGGATCTCAGCTTCTTACTGAGGCTGACCAGGGAGTTCCTCCAATCATGGGATTTTACTCTTTTTTTGCAACAGTTTCTTTCTTGTTGTAGAGTTTGTTTATGGCAGGGGACCACCAGATTGGCTTCCTTTTTTTGGAGGATAGCATCTTGGTTCTGTTAGGGATAGCATGATCCATATACTCATGTAAGTGCTTATAAAGTGCATTTGTGCAGTATTCGGCAGTTGTACTTCTATTGTCCGTTTGCATGGGTGTTGTGTAGTTTTCCATTTCTGCCTTAAGAAGTGTGAAGCTGGCTTTGGAGAAATTTTTACAGTGGTTTCCCTAATGGGGGGTGGGGGAGAGGTGTGGATGTCTAGGGTGATTAGCTCATGGTCGGATGTGACCAGTGAGGAATTGACCTCTGGTGTGGAACACCGGTCACCCATGTTGGTAATGACCAGGTCTAGGATATTGCCATCCCTGGTGGGGGTGTGGATAAGTTGATCGAAGGCATTGGAATTTACGAATTACAGAAAACGTTGAGCAAAAGAGTTGGTACATGAGTAGTTTTCCACATTAATGGTGGGGTAGTTGAAATTGCCCATTATTAGGGTGTTGGGTTGTACCCTAATATTTTCGAGTGTATCAAGAAATGAGGAGTGGGAATCCTGGGGCATGGTAGGGGATCTGTTGCAAGTTACAATTTGGATTGCGGTCTTGCCTAGAGTTAGTTGCACTTGGGTAATCTCGGATGCATTATGCTGAGCAACTAACCTGGAGCTGTGGATATCCTGAATGAATACAGACACACCTCTGCCTTTAGCGTTTTGGTCCAGGTTAGGTGGTCGAAAGGTGTGGTTTGAATTATAGCCTGGTAATGCAGGGGTGCTCTCTGGAGCCTTGAATCAGGTCTCTGTCACTGCACAGATGTCGATGTTCTCCATTTTAAGGAGTGCCTCGAGTGAATGCATTTTGAGGTTTAGACATCTAGCATTGAGTAGCATTACCCTCAGATTTTGCTTGCTTGTACCTGTTAAGGTGGTGAATTTGTAATTTGAACTTCCCTAAAAAAGACACTATAGGGGTTGCAAGAGCCTTAGGCAGTATCCGGAATCCCAAAGGTGACAGGTGCAGGCCATCTCTGGCAAAGCATCTTGGACTGTCGATCATGTCATCCCAGGCAGACAGATGCTGGATCCCCTTAGAATGACACCAGAAGCTTAGCCAATTGTTGAAGTCAATAATTTTGTCCTTGTACTGTGGTATCATTCTGTATGATGGCAGGATGCTACCCAGGGCTAGGGTCATACCTGCCTGGGCTACAAAATCGGAGAGCTCCTCCATGTCACTTTTCATGTAGTCCAGGAAGGTACGTCTCAGGTCATTCACACTAACACGGACAATGACAGAGTCATATTTGTACTTGTGAAGTGACCTGAGTGCATGCATTATGTGGCAGATCCTGGCACCCAACAGGCAGCTGACAGTAACTTTCTCCTTGCTTAGCCTGGTGAGTGGAACATCAGTGTGCCTGACTATAGAGTCACATATGACTAGAGTGTTGGGTATGTTGTTATGCCTTATGGGCTGTGGTTGAGTGGACCACTGAGTTTGTGGGCTATGTGTCATTTGGATTGTGTTGAGCGGGTGGAGGTTGCTTGCATTTCTGCTTTGGAGGTCTTTGTTGCTTGAGCAGATTTTTATTGAGAGCCTCCGTGAATGTAGGTATGTGTTTCATGTTTCTATGTGTGTGTTTTGGTGGTGTAGGTTTTAAGAGACTATGGGATGAGTGTGGTGTGGTGCAAGTGTTTACCTTCTTCTCTTGACTGTCTAGTCCAGTCTTGGGTGAAGGGAGCTTTGCTTCCAGTTTGGCTATATAAGTGCATCTCTCACAGGTTGTAGTGTTGGGTGGTAGGAGGAGACGGTTGTCTGTGTACATAAGGCAATTGCTGCATTGCCCCAAGATGTCCAGATTCATCAGGTAGACAGGAGAAAGCACCTAGAGCTGACCCTTAGACATGCCTGGATAGGTACTTATTTATTAAGTACTAAAAACTGTTTTCCTCTAGACAAGTGAGAAAAGTTGAGTGCTGTAGTAATTTGTAGCTTATTTAGTGCTTACAATGAATTCCGAACAAGTGCTGAGCTCAAAGAAACAGATTTTAGTGCTAAAACTAAAAAACTGGCTAGTTCTAAGGGAAATTTGAAGAGCGGAATTTATGGTACCGTGAGTAGTTTAACCCTAGCTAAGCGGCGATGCATAAAGTGTATTTTTTTAATATAACAGTAGCAAATGACCAAACTAATTTAAACAAATTAACCAATTAACCAATAAAAAGCTAAAAACTGAGCCCCGTTCCAGCCGTCTTTGATCAGACAAGTTCTAACTGCACACTCCTGCCACTAGGATACAAGGGAACCTTCTCCAAAAAAAGATGGTCTGGATTAGTGCTCAAGTTATACAAACAAAGCTAGATTCAGCATGTCTCAACGTAGTCTATTCTACAGCAAACAAGGCATACCAATTTCAGAAAGAAACAGTTTAAATAAGCAGGCACAATAAGCCTTTAATCAGAAACACCCAGCTCAGAAGGGCAGAATCTACCCTCTCCTCCCACAAGAGTGCAGACCACACCTTCTTAATGTAAAATAACTGTCCCAAAGCCCAAGTGCTTAAAACAGAACTAATATACTTTTAGAATAACAGACACTAAGCCCTCAGTCAGCAACTCCCAACTTAGAAGGATGTCAGCTATCTGTCCTGCCGCAACAGTGCAGACCACAAACCTTCTTAATGTAAAACAACTGGCCTGAAGCCCAAACGCTTCAACCAAAGGCTTAGAATAACAGTTACAGTTTAATCAGGCTACTAACAAGCAGTAATAAATGCAGCAGAATAAATGCAATTAAGTTCTTTTAAGAACAAGCAGCAAAAGCAAAATAAAGTAGGAAGAAACGCAAATACATTAAAAGCAGATGAATACAGTGCATTTTTATATAACAATAGAAAACGAGCAAACTAATTTAAACAAATTATCCAATTAACCAGTAAAAAAGCTCAAGAATGAGCCCTGTTCTAGCAGTCTTCAACCAGACAAGTTCTAACCGCACACTCCTGCCACTGGGGTGCAAGGGAACCTTCTCCAAAAGAGATGGCCTGGATTAGTGCTCAAGTTATACAAACAAAACTAGATTCAGGATGCCTGAATCTAGTCTATGCTACAGCAACCTAGGTGCACCAATTTCAGAAAGAAACAGTTGAAATAAGCAGGCACAATAAGCCTTTAACCAGACATTCCCAGCTCAGAAGGGCAGAATCTACCCTCTACTCCCACAAGAGTGCAGACCACAAACCTTCTTAATGAAAAATAACTGGCCTGAAGCCCAAGTGCTTTAACAAAATACTAATACACTTTTAGAATACCAGAAACTGAGCCTTCAGTCAGCAATTCCCAACTGATAAGGATGTAAGCTACCTGACCTGCCTCAACAGTGCAGACCACAAACCTTCTTAATGTAAAACAAATGGTCTGGAGCCCAAGTGCTTAAACCAAAAGGCTTAGAGTAACAGTTACAATATAATGAGGCTACTACCAAGCATAATAAATGGAGCAGAATAAATACAACTGAGTATTTTTAAGAAGAAGCAAAAGCAAAATAAAGTGCATTTTTTTGTAGTAAAGTGCAAGGAGAGAAGAAGAAGGAGCAGAAGAAAAATTCAAGGTTCAGAACCTAAGTGGGTTGGCCTTCTTAAATGTTCTCTCTGTATTAAGTAGAGTGAACACCACACTGGGAGGGGTGTATTAGGTGGAGGGTTTATTTTATATATATATATATATATATATATATATATATATATATATATATATATATATAATAAACTTACATTTAATGGTTAATAGTGGTAGTACATAGTAAATATCACACTCATCTAATTCAACTGCTGAAAAAGGATATAGTAAATGGGTAAACTATAATAAACCCTGGCTAAGCAGTAATTACTCTGTAACCTTTGTTAATAAAAGGCTTTGATCACCCGCAAGTGAAATAATCCTTACTTATTAAATAAAGTGCTTATGAACTGGAAAACAAGTTAACTGGGTTAAAACAAACCTGAATAGTTGATAATATTTATTTTCGTGCATGCCACGGTCTGGATCTACCCACTTCATTTGCCCACTCTGCACTCAGGCTCATTCCAGTCCCTTCCTCTAACCCCATTTCTCACTCACCCTTGCTATGTCTAAATTTATTTTAAACTAGCCACACCCATAAGCCCTATTACCCAACCCAACTAACAAACTAAATTACATTATTTTTGCATAGTACTAATCACCCTTCCTATAACAAGATATCAATACTTAAAACTAATATAACTGTTCCAAAAATTAACATTCAGCAATAGATTTAATAAAAAATCATTGCTATTGCAAACATTTAAGTAAATTAACATGATACCCATCCATGTTAGTGCAATAATAGTCATAACAATACCAGCAAACCTCACCTCATACCACATAGTTCTCAGTGGGCCAACAGCCCCCTATAATGTTCCATTTCCCTATCCACCACAAATAAAATCTTTAATATTAAAATGTCACCCTCAATCTACAATATCACTTATATTGATCAGATTCCAGATACTATAATACAACAACAAAACAATCCCAATGTCTGTCTGAAATATAACACAATCATAGCCAAAATCCTCAAGACCATAACACATATCACAGTTAACCCTTAGCAGAGATATCCATCAAAAGCCTGGGCCAACATTAACCCATTCCAAAAAACACCCCATTATAGCAGCCATAGTTTACTTATCCTCTCCCAGAAAGGGTCTGACCTCATATTTTTAAATTTGAACATTAGAAGTATCGTTAACAAAACCCAACAACTTCACACCACTCTCACCTACTACTCCGCTGACATTGCTCTGATTACTGAAACCTAGTTAAAATCAAAAATTAACAATAATTAAATTTTACCTCCCGCTTACAGTATATATAGGGTAGATAAAATGGGAAAAAAGGAGGGGGAATAGCCATTCTTCTTCTTCTCTTTCAGCTGTTCCCATTAGGGGCTGCCACAGTGGATCATCTGTTTCCATTTCTTGCTGTCCTCTGCATCTTGCTCTGTTACACCAACCGGCTGCATGTCCTCTCTCACCACATCCATAACCCTTATCTTAGGCCTTCCTCTGTTCCTCTTACCTGGCAGCTCCATTCTTAGCATCTTTTTCTCAATATATCCAGCATCCCCCCTCAGCACATGTCCAAACCAATGCAATCTCACCTCTCTGAATTTGTCTCCAAACCGTCCAACCTGAGCTGACCCTCTTATATACTGATTCCTAATCCTGTCCATCCTTGTCACACCCAGTGCAAATCTTAACATCTTTAACTCTGACACTTCCAGCTCTGGCTACTGCCTTTTTGTCAGTGCCACCGTCTTCAACACATACAATATAGCTGGTCTCACTACCCTCTTGTAGACCTTCCCTTTCACTCTTACTGGTACCTGTCTGTCACAAATCACTCCTGACACTCTTGTTCTTCTTCACCCATTCTGCCCTGCCTGTACTCTCTTCTTCACCTCTCTTCCACACTCACCATTACTCTGAACTGTTGATCCCAAGTACTTAAACTCATCCACCTTCACCATCTCTACTCTCTGCATCCTCACCATTCCTATCTCCTCCCTCTTATTCACACACATATATTCTGTCTTTCTATTTACAAATAACCTTACTTTAGAGATCCTGCAACAAATACTCCTAAATTTGATAATGCAGACATAATCCTTAAAAAACTTAAGATCAACTCCAAAAAAAAAACCGCTTACACATAGTTGGAAGCTATATACTTCCAAGTAACAACATTTCCATCCTAAAACACATCCCCTACTGCTCAACCTCTTTTCCCCAGTAAACCATTATTATGGTGAACCTCAACATAGATTGAAATGCATGTAACTCACAAAAACCTTCAAATAACATAAACCTCCATGGCTTCACCCAAATCATACAAACCACCATTAGAATTGATAAAACATCAAGTAGGCAATCCATCCTTTACTGGATGTTAACAAACAGACCTTCTTTGTCTTTACATGCTGGTTGTGTTCCAGATAGTCTCAGTGATCATCTTCCAACCTTTGCACTTAAGCAGCAAATAAATCCCGTGAAACTCGGCAACTATCAAGAAATCAGGAACAAAAAAAAAACTTTAACTCTGCAAAATTTTCCACTGATGCAGAATACTCTACACACCACTGCATACCCCTTTACTCTCTTAATTGGCTTGAACTTCCCCCATACCTAACCTCTCTACAACTTAAAATGTTCCATAAGATATTCACAAACCTATGTTCTGACAAACTCTCAACAATATCTTCCATACCTACACACTCACTAGACTGCTTAGGTAAGAAATAAACATATTTTAGTCTTGTACCATCCCAGGATATCTACTGGTCAAAGCCTGTACTCCTGCTACATAGCAAGAATCTGAAACAACCTCCCCTTAATTATCAAATTCCTTCAGCCTTTAAACACTCTCTTAAAGACCATCTCTCTAATTTCTGGACCTGCTGTTGCTTAAACCCAGATTAACAAACCATTTACTAAATAACTCACTCACCTCTTATCAGTCAATCTCACACCCAGCCTTCTCCTACCTACCTTTACTCTCTCCTCCTATGCTCACTATTCAACTCCATCTCCCCTTGCATCTTTAACTCCTATCCCATCTCTTGCTTCTTTAACTCCTATCCCACCCTTTACCTTTCTCTTTAAAAGAGACCTCTTCATGTATCCACAGATCTAGCCCATGGTTTTTAGTTATTCCTACTAGGAACTTCCCTGCATTTGTAATCTTAGCATTCAATACACTCTTGTACTAGTTGATTTTATTTATGTACCTTACAAACCTGGTTTGTAATAATGTTTACTTTTTTGGCTAAAATGAGAGGAAAAAAAAGACATATCTGTAGCTTTTGTAGCTATTGTAACTCTTACATGCTGAAGCTTTTTTCTCCGGGCCTCCACTGAACATGGACTCTCTTTGGCCCAGTGGACCTTAACAGTAAACAAATGACAAATAAATAAAAATAAAAATAATTTCATATCCACCCTTAAACTCTGTAATTCAGTACCACTGAAACATCTCCCCCTACAGGAAGCTATAGACTACTTCAACATAACTTTCCTAAACATCGTGAATAGACTAGCTCCCCCCAAGAACAATAAGAATAAAGGCCAACTTTGCCCATGGGTAACAAAAGAAACCAGGTCACTATTAAATGAGAGAGATATAGCTTGAAATCTGTGGAAAAAAACACAAGTGGCTAAACAGGCATATCAACAACTTAGAAATAAAGCTAATAAACAAATCAAACAGGGCAAGATTAATAACTAAAAAGACATTAAAACTAAACATCAAAGCAACCATCAGAAGTTTTGGTCCACTATTAATAAAATCTTACAACCTGAAAACACTGATATCTGCTGCCCTATAACCACTAACATCTCAGGCTCTGTAGCTATGCAGTTTTAATAAGTATTTTGCAATCTCCATACTAGAGTGCACACATAATAACTGTTCCACCACCTTCACAAAAACTCCCACAGCGAGCCCAGATAGCAGCACCTTTGCTTTCCCACCTGTACAAACAGATACTCTGAAAAAACTACTAAAGAACTCAAACAACCCTAGCAGCTGATAACCTAGCAGTTGACTATCTCAATTTGGATGCTGGTGTTATCTCCTACCCAGTATCCATCTTAATAAATCGATCCATCTCCAAACAAAAGGTACCAGCAATCTGGAAAATTTCACACATCATTCCGCTATACAAAGGGGGACATCATTAGAACTGTCCAATTACAGGCCAATACCTATATCGTCACCCCTTTCTAAAGTTCTAGAAAGATGCATCCACTCACAAAGTATGTAGTATCTACTTGATAAAAAAATGGCTATCCAAAACCAAACATGGATTTTGGCCCTACCACACCACTTCTTTCTCCTTAACGAGTTTCACAAACATCATTAAACAACACAGGAATAATGGTAAAATAGTATCCTCCATCTTTCTATATCTATCAAAAGCATTCGATACAGTGTCTCATAAACTTATACAACTACTCTTAGAACTAAACCTTAGTCAAGTCACAATTACTTGGTTCAAAGACTACTTAAAATGGCACCAGCAAGCTGTAAAATGGCAACAAAGCATATCTTCTCTACTGCCCGTTACTCTAGGCGTACAGCAAGGTTCCATTCTAGGTCCCCTCCTTTTCCCACTTTTCACTAACAATGTACACACTGCTACCCTCCATGCCTCCCTAGCCCAGTATAGAGATGATTATAAATTAATATGTGCTGCATCATTACTCCAAAAGTTACAACAACTAATGCAGCAGTACTTCTCTGCAGTTAAATGCAGCTTTCGAAAGCATAACTTATTCCAAACCTCAACAAGACCATACTCATGATATTTCAAACAACTAGAGCTATAGATCCCCTCTGTCTAAGTTCACATCTGTAAACAATACCACCATCTATCCTGTTTCCCAGGCTAAACTTCTTTATGTTGTTATTGACAATACTATGAAATTCAACCTACACATAGTCCAGACAGTCAAGAAGGTAAATAAAAAACTTGGTACTCTTTACAGTAATAGACAATACCTAACCAGTACACAAAGGCTACCATTACAAGAACATACCTGTTCTCCACACTCATATATGCCTCACCCATTCTGAGAAACCTAAGAAAAAATCAGACCTAAAATTAGATACCTGCTGCAATAAGATTGCAAAGTTTACAACACACTCCAATTTTAAAACATACTATTGCCTTGCACTTAAATGGCTAGAACTACCCTAGCTCTTAACTTACAACCTGCTTACTTTGGCCCATAAACTTCTAAATCAACCTCTAAAAAACCTGCTCTGCAAAACCTTCTACTTCTCTACACAAGTATGCTATCTTTAAGCTCTGATAATAAATAGTTCTTAAAAGTTACCAGATCCAACAATGCCGTTGGAGATTCCCTCTATTCAAAATCTGAAACTCATTGCCGATAGATATATGGATAACTACAAACGCTTTACAGTTTAAAAAAAGACTCAAATCCCATTTACTGAATACAAAGCTATGCTTATGCACCAACCCTGGATTCCCTATAAGTGCCTTCTTGAAACTCCCCCCTCGCTATCCCACTCCTCTGTCCTCTTTTTCCTGTTCTTCTTATCTTCTCCACACCATCTATTGCTTCACAATAGTTCCTCTGATTCAATCTCTGCCCCCAAAACTTCCAGCAACTTTTCTCAGTTAGTAACTAGTCTATTTTCTCTGTATTATTATATCTCCCTGATAATATAGTATTATTTATCTGTGTTACCTCTCCATAGTTATGCACATACATAGAGTATTTGGTATATAGACATAGCGGTATCCTCAATTATTAGAAATGTGTAGAAACCGTAGTCTATATGTGTAAAATTCATGTATTAAGAACTTTGTATGTATCTATGTGTTACTCCTCTGTTGTAATGTTTTGATGTTTTGTACAATTGTCCTGTTTTTAATGTGGGGCTTTTCTTCTCAAGTATATATATATATATATATATATATATACATATATAATAAACCTACATTTAGTGGTTAATACAGGTAGAACATAGAAAATATCACGTTAGAATATAAATAAAGATGCTGGTTACTGCCACAGCACGCTTGCTTATAAAAAGATAAATAAATGGGTAAATAACTCAAGCAAGCGTCGACAGAGTGAGAAATAACATCCGATGTGTAAAAAATCCAAGCAATCCGGTCTTCTGAAACAGATAAATCAGTTAATTGAAGCATATTTACGCACTACAGAAGATGAGATTTATAAGTATTTTCATAAAAAGAGATTGAATAATTTTAATAATAATCTGTCATACCAGGAGAGAAGGAGCCTTTATAACTTAAGAAATGATTTAAATATAACAATTAGGCCAGCAGATAAAGGCTCTGGTGTAGTGGTACTTGATACCATAGATTACCAAAATGAAATGTATACTATGCTAAGTGATGTGTTTTATACAAGAATTGATTTTACCAAGGTCTATGAAATGTGTGCGTATGTACATGGTATTTTAACAGATATTTATAGAAGCAATTTAATAAATAAAAATGAGTTTAATTATTTATATATTAAGATGCCTACCATCCCAGTTATACATGGAATACCCAAAATACACAAAAGTATTACTAAGCCACCCATGAGACCAATAGTCTCAGGGCAAGGATGGGTTACGGAGCACTTGTCAGTTTTTATTGAGAAACATTTAAGGTGTATTTTAAATAATAATGAATTTGTATTACGTGATTCTAAACAGTTTTTAACAGATTTGTACTATTTTAATAATCAAATGGATACCATCCACAATCTGATTTTAGTAACTTTTGACATACAATCATTGTTCACAGTCATCCCCAATGATCTTGGTCTAGCTTATGTTAGTAATTATCTTACAGAACATAGTACCTATGGTAATGTTTTAATTGACTTATTGGTACATTTCCTTGAGCTAGTGCTGGAAAATAATGTGTTTATGTTCACTGATAATATTTATCAGCAATTAGATGGCGTAGCTATGGGCACCCCTTGTGCCAATAGCTACGCCAACATGTTCCTAGCCTACTGGGAAGAACAGTTCCTATTTAAAGAATATATGTTTAAGAAATATGTAAGATTCTATAGACGTTTTGTGGATGACGTGTTTATTTTATGGGATGGTAATATAGAAGAACTGCTTAGTTTCAATATGGTTTTGAATAATATTACACCATGTTTGAAATTTACAATGAAATATTCATTATTGAAAATAGAATTTTTAGATTTATATATCGAAAAACTTGAATGTGGAATGTTTAACACTGGAATTTTTAGGAAACCTTGTTATAGGAATACTTTATTGTTCAGAACTAGTATGCACCCTAAGTATGTTTTCAGTAACATAGTGAAAGGACAGACCCTACGAATGTCTAGGTTGAATTCCAATGACAAAGGCTTTATGGCGGACTTATATGATTTGGGAGAGAAGTTTGCTGAGAGAGGCTATAACTCTACTGAGGTAGATTTACAATTTGATAATGCTTTAAGTTTACGTTCAACATTAGGTACCCCATATTTTGGGCCCAAGCCTTTAGTAATGAATAATGTCAAAGAAGTCACAAATGCAAAAGTTAGGTTTCTGACTTCATATACAGCAGATAATAAACAAATCAGAGAGATCATCTCCAAAAATTGGAACATACTACAAACTGATGACATACTGACAAAGATTGTAGGTGATTCTCCATCTTTTACCTACAGGAATAAGAAGAATCTTAAAAGATTGCTTTGCTATCCACCAAACAAGGGTATATACCCGAGTTCTAGTTATGGTACAACACCTTGTGGACAATGCAATTTTTGTTCCTTAATAGACTCTAGTATAGTATTTATACATCCGGATACACAGAGGGAAATATATACCCGAGCTAATGCCAACTGTATGACACCTGATGTCATATATCTTGCTGTATGTGAACTGTGTTCATGTTTCTATGTTGGTAAAACGAATAGGGTACTAAGAGATAGAATAAGGGAACACTGTTATAATATAAGGAAAGGTAATCTGCAGAATGCACTAGCCAAGCATGTGACACAAACAAGTCCTGAACACAAGTTTATGTTTAGGGTGCTGGAGAAAATGAATGCTAATGTAAGAGGAGGTGATATTATGAATCATACCGAAGACAGAGAAAGTAGGTGGATAATTTTGCTGAGAGCTGATAAAGGTCATGGTTTAAATGAAAGGGCATCTATCAGACCACATTTAAAGAAGCGTAGGCATACTAAGTTCTGACATTTTTAAGATTTAAATGTATTTTGATATTTGCACATATACATTTTTTCTGGGTAACTTATTCATTTCACATTGCAGTTTCGTTAATGTTTTTAGCTCCATACTTCTAGACAATAATTTATTCTTCTATTTATTTATTTATTTATTTTTGTACATATGCATTCATATTTTACATTTAGATATATATATTTATTTAGACACTACACTTATACACATTTTTACACAGATGCAGATATACATTTATATGTACTGACTTTACTATAACAAGTATCACTTTGTTTGATAATAGTTCTCTCGATCTGTATATGACTGTTCTTTATTGTTAGTTATCATGTTTTTGATGGCATTTACCTTACCTAGTTTATAAGTTGCCTTGCATTATTACTTGCATGTATTAAGGTTTTATTTAATATGACTATCACATGCACTTATGTATTAGGCTGCATATACTTTTATATTTGATAGTATGCTGCTTATAATATGTTTTTATACTTTCTCTTTTGTATTCTTTATGGAATGAAGTTATTTAAATTTTTAATAGAATATGTATACACTATTGTCTATTTTAAGTTGCATCTTGAGATGTCAATGATATTATGTTTATATATTTAGTCTTCAGGTTTTGTCTTATGGCGCTTCTGCTTTAAAAGTTGGTTGATTAATTAACATGCAGATATTTAAAGCACATGGCTATTGTGCTTCTTGTTTGTGATCTGAAGAAGCTACTAGTTAGTGAAAGCGCTTATCGTGGTTCATCTGTGCAATAAACTGATTTATCTGTTTCAGAAGACCGGATTGCTTGGATTTTTTACACATCGGATGTTATTTCTCACTCTGTCGACGCTTGCTTGAGTTATTTACCCATAGAAAATATCACACTCGTAATCCAACTGCTGAAAAAGGATATAGTAAATGAGTAAACTATAATAAACCCTGGCTAAGCAGTAATAACTCTGTAACCTTTGTTAATAAAAGGCTTTAATCACCAGCAAGTGAAATAATCCTTACTTATTAAATAAAGTGCTTCTGAGCTGGAAAACAAGTTAACTGGGTTAAAACAAACCTGACTAGCTGATAATATTTAGTTTAGTGCATGCCACGGTCTGAGTCTACCCACTCCATTCGCCCACTCTGCACTTGGGCTCATTCCACTCCCTTCCCCTACCCCTATTTCTCACCCACCCTTGCTATGTCTAAATTTATTTCCCACCCACCATTGCTATGTCTAAAAATCATTGGAAATTATTCCATTTAATACTTATTTACCTAAAATGTAATGCACATCATTAAATGCCTTACTTGCTTGCATTATATGACTATACAACACATGTTAACATTTACTAGTACACATAAAAATTTTACAAACATAGACATCGACACCCACATCCAGTATTGTTCCTCTTATTGTCATTCATGTAGTTATTAAAATGTATGGTGGCAAAAGGCATACTTTTTGGAGGGAGAAATCAATGAATGGACTTTTTCAAAAATATCAAATACTGGTCAAAAATTAAGACTGTACTATTTATATTTAGATGTGGAAATCAATAAATTAATATTTTATTCAAAACAGTTTCAAAATTATCTTTTTTTTTATGGGGTCAAACCTTTGCAGGGGATAGTACTTTATTTTTATTCATTTTTCTCTATCCTTTGGTCATGTAAATAAATTGAAGTCCTAAATATTTGGAATTCTGTGTGGAATTATGACTGAAGAAGTGTTTATTTATTTCTTTTTTAACTTTTCTTTGCTATTACCAGATGGTGTGGTATAGCTAGGCATACATAGTAGAATCCACAGAAAGTCAGGAAAATTTGTGATATATAGAAAGTGCATGGTATATGAAAACATATGGTATTCTGGTGTTTCTTTCTTTCTTTTTAAACCTTTCTTTAATATTACCTGATGGTGTGGTATAGCTAGGCATACACAGTTGAAACCATAGAAAGTCAGGAGAATTTGTGGTATAGAGAAAGTGTATGGTATATGAAAACATATGGCATTCTGCAGCGAAGACAGCACATTGCAGTTTAGGAATCAAATGTTTGTTTTATGAGGAAAGTGATTAAGACATTGGAGTTGTCATGGGTGCTGCTAAGTTCCTCTGCAACACACCTGGTGAAACATGATGTTTCAACTCTGGAAGTAACATTGAGGTCAGGTAGTGCTCATAAACATACAAAGCATATGTCAGACAGGCAGTTGTTGGAGTCTTTTAGCATCTCTTTTTGTTTGCTTGTGTTTTTGTTGTGCCTGATTTTGTGACCCAATAATTTCATCAATAGATTCCAATAATAAGATTTTCTGCTTGCACAAAGATCAGGCTGAGGTGATTCATTGTAGTTGTAGGGCTGTTTTTTTTTTTTTTTTTTTTTTACATTTATATGCAATCCACAGTGATGCCATTTCAGGAAAACCATGGAAAATCTGCTGCTACATGTTGCATGCAAGGAGCCTGCATCATGCACTCTGTACCATGAGTTGTAACCTTTGAAAGAATCTATTCCGTTAATGTGGCATAAATAAACCTTCGATACTGTTGCCCCTTTCAGCTAACTCAGCTAAATCCTTGTTGAGTTGATTATCTAACTGAACACCATCTTCCTGATAATCAGTACATAAAATAGCAGTACTGTGTTCTTTTCTTCTGTGTGCAGGTCCTAGAATGATCTGGGTGGTGAAACACTCATTTTTCATCTGAGACATTTGTATAGTACATGATGTGAGTCAGAACTTAATGTTAAGGACCAAACTTGAAGTCATTACAGTTTAGGGATTCATCACAAGTGAGAACATGCTTGGAACACTTCCTAACTTATTTGTATATATACTTAGTAAATGACAAGACATACTTGGCATTTTGAAATTGAATGAATGCATCATTGAATATTGGATGATGTCAGCATTCACTTGCAGATAAACATGATGAGATACTGTAGTAAAAGACTGTCAGCACTGCCAACTGCTCCAGGTTATTTGGTCTAAAATGTTGCCCAGTAAAAACTAGAGGTTAGCCAGGGATGTATTAGCAGGAGTCAAGGAGTAGCTCAGAGGGTTAAGGCTATTAGCTGTTATTGGGCTTCATTCTTTAGGCCTGAATGTGATACCCTCAATTTCCTTGTGCAAATTGTGTGATTCTGAACAAGTTGCTTAACCGCTAACCACAGAGTGTACTAGGCTGACTTTCAAAACTGATAGTTAAGTCCAGTGGGTTTGTCTGGTTAACAAATAAAATAAAATAAAATAATAAGATCTACGTAAGTAGTTAATGATTATAAGAAAGGGAGTACTGAAGAAGTCCTGGAAGTACTATAGGGACTTAGTTATGAAAGAAGACAGGCTGTAAAGAAACATGTGGGCTGCACTTGTTAGACCCTGGTTTGGAACAATTCAGCTTGAGGGTGTCTGAGATATTTAAACAAGATGTGTTATACTAGTGCATGTTGGATAATAAAGATTAGAATTGCATTCCAAGGCTCTAGAACTCAAGGAAATGATCACAGAGGACACCACCTAAGACCACAAGCGAAGGCCAGATTGGTATAATATGCCTTGGGCCCACTATTATGGGTATAGTGATCCATTCTGGAAGAGTTAGAGCATAGCTGATAGGCTTTCATGTAGCTGCAGATACGGGTTGGATAGGACAGACATGGAGGTAGGTATTATCTTGGAAAAGAATGGGTTGAGTCCTAGCTTATAGTGAATAATA
Organism: Protopterus annectens; assembly: GCF_019279795.1. Lineage (NCBI taxonomy): Eukaryota > Metazoa > Chordata > Ceratodontiformes > Protopteridae > Protopterus > Protopterus annectens. The sequence continues at coordinate 1,139,341,701 of NC_056726.1, read as the reverse complement.
CTCATGTGCAGAATGGGTTCAGACCCAGATTACAGGTGACTTCTAGGTAAACAACTCCAGGACCCTTTTTAATCCTTGCCATGTTTCCCAAAGGTGAGAATCAAATCCTGTACTTTACACTATACACTATAACCATCATGCCAACATTGTTAAAAAACTTCTACTTGTATCAAGATTATATCACCGCAGATGATACTTGAACCAACAGTCCCTGGTTGAGGGAGGCCAATGCCTTGGCCATTAGGCCACTGGGGCAGGGAATAATTTTTGGTTATAGACAAATAAATATATACATGAAGAACAGACTCTTATTTAACTTTTAATGACATAGCAGGAAAAAAAGAAAGAAAGTAAACATTACAGGTAGCAGCAAAGAAACCTTTATCCAATGTCCAGTACCTACAAATAAAACTGAGAGTGAAAATAGAAAACAGAGAACATAAATTAGTAACAAAAGTAACGTTTTAATAATTAAAATAGAAACTCACCACATTCGTATCTATAAGAACATTCAAGTAACATAGTAGCATTAAATGAAAAAACACACACCTCAATTCAGTGAAGTCCTTATTTGGGCAAATTTATGACTGGTATCCATTTCAAATCCAGGCTGGTGTCAAATGTATGTGTATTGCAGATGAACTGTGACTTTCAGCATTGTTATTGCAACACTGATTGTTTCTAATTGTGTAATTAATTAGCTGTTTTTAACTGCAGGCAGAAATATACCACAATTTCGTATTTTAAGTATTTAATAATAACATTGCTGAGACAGCAGTTATAATTATGCCTAAAGAAGGACTCCCTTTTTATGTTGATTGATACTGCATTGTTTATTTGAACATTTTAGAGAGAGGATTTTCAGATTTCATATTTTAATTAATAAAATAGTATTTTCAACATTAAAATACTACTTTATTTTTAGTTTGTCATCTCCGTTTTTTCTTCAAATGGGGCAATGATTTTCTGATTGTTACAAGTCATTCATAAACTGAAGTCCCATTAAAATGTGAAAAAATGTAATGCTTAGCTCTGAGGCTTTTCAGTAGTGTCAGACCAGTAATGGTAAATCTATTCAAAAGGACCCCAAATAATTAGGATTTGTGGACCAAAGGTACATGAGAGCCTGCTGTGATGGGTAGTTGTAAAGATTACGACAAAGCACTTGATAAAAGGATAAGGTTCCACAAAAGCTGAGGCAAAGTTAAAACTAGCACTCAAGGGTAGGTGCACGAAGAGAACCTAGAAAAGGTGAAGGATTGAAGTATATCAGTGATGTTCCATTACAGAGCAGAAACTTTCCATCAACTTCCTTTCAAATCTGGGAGGTGGCCAGGATAAGGAAGAGGAGTTCTATGATGCTTCCTTTTTTTGACCCAAAAGACCCTTTGGCAGTTGCATCATGCTTCAGAATAAACATAGGGTAGTATCTCATGCAGAGAGTATGACAGACACATTTGTCAATGATTCAGTGTACTGAGAAAGGACAGCCTGAGAGGTTAGAGAGGGATAAAGGTTGCCAGTGACTCTATACTTACATAGTGACTTTCTGAAATTACTGAATAAATTAAACAAGGAAAAAATGTGAGGAATGCAATGCTTAAAGTATTTTTTAGTAAAGCCTTTAAATAATAGCAGTGTGGTTAGTGAAATAAAAATAGAACAAAAAAAGTTATTCTTATAGTGTCAAATTATCATGTCTTTTTTTTGCTTAATAACACATTATATCAATTTATATAAAATGAGTCATCAGGGGAAAAGTTTTCAACTTATATTTGTCTCTTTTTTAGGTACTCAGTGTATACAAGGTTGTGGAACAAAGGTCTTCTACATTTTAATCGTAATCTTGGTTATACTTTTGGCGTGCGTTATGATATTAGGAATCGTGATAAGTAAGTAGGCATATTCAGTATAAATAATGGAATACATTTCTCTTAATTTAAAACAGTTACTTGAACATTACTGAAAAGTAAAAGTAAAGCACAATATAGGTATTCATTTTACCTGCTGGGCAGGCTGGTAAGGAAAAGTTCTTAGATAATTTATTAATTAAGTTTGAATAATATGAGAGTTTGTATTTAGAACTTTTCATTCTACTCCATGTCTCGTGTGAGTGATCTATTTACAAACATGTAAGCAATGAACATTCTGCTCATCTTCACTGATGATGACCCGACTCTCCTACAGCTATAACTAAGAGCTTATAAGAACAAATACTTTGACTACAACTTCCTCCACTATTGCTTCATGCAGAAGTACTGTTGTGGAGCAATTTTGCAAATTTTGAAAGCCTGTATATGGGTTATATGAATCCTTAGTGAATTGCAAACTGCTTTGTCAAAAGTTAATTCAATGCAACTGGATGGCACAGTGGTGCAGCGGTAGAATTGCTGCCTCACAGCAAAAGGTTCTCTGGTTTGATTCTTGGTGTGGAGACTGTATGTTCTATCTGCAGTCATCTGTGTTTCCTCTGGATGCTCTGGTTTCCTTCCACATTACAAAGATGTGTCTGTAGTGTTTCTCCCTGGGCCTCTGCTGAAAATTGACTTGTTCCAAGTTGGACTTTTCTGGTTAAAAATATAAAATTGAAAGAAATATGCTTTTATAAGAAATGCAGTGTTCATGTTAAGGCCTAAAATTCAAAGAATTCTATGGTAAGTACCCCCAGAAGGAAGCTATGAGGTGTTCACTAACCATTTTAGTCAATAAGACTATAAAGTAAATACTTACACTTCTCAAAGCAATCTGTTTTAGCTAGATATGCTAAAATAACAGCAGCAAGGTGATGGGGGACTAAGGATCCCACCGTGGAGGTTTAGTTTTTTTAGAAGTGCCTGTGTGAATGAGACATAGCTTTCTAATTTCTCTTTTTTTTCAACTTATTGACTCATTTCAGAATAGAAGGAGTGTTTGAGGTAGAATTTCCATCAGAAAAGACCAAAACTGACCCATATATAGCACTGGCAATGAAAATAAAATGGTACTAACACTCAGTGCTGTCACAAAACAAACAAAAGGGCCCCATTCATGGCTAATAAGAAAGCAAGAAGCACCTTGCAACTGAAGAGAATTACATTCATTTAAAAAAAATAAAGGTGCAGTTTATTAAATATATAAAGCATCAAGAGATAAATGTAATTGTTGGAAAATACAACTGGTGACTAAAAACAGAAAAATGGAAATTAAAAAACATCCCTGAGTCAGTTGAAGAGAGGTAACCTAGACTATAGAAATGCACACATGCAAAGAAAAAAATGTATTTATTTATTTTATTTATTTATTTCCAGTTTGATGACCAGGGAGTTCTACTGGTCTCAAGGAGCCAGTTTCCAGTGGAGGCCCGGGGAGAAAAGCTCTATAATACATTGTAAAAATAAGCAAAAACTAATATTATATAGTAAAACTTAGTAAACTATAATAATAATATAGAGGAACATACATTACATACATACATACATACTTGATTAGAGAACAAGTTGTACAGAGGTTAGATGCATGGAGGAAGTAGATCATGTGTACATGGTTATAAAACTAACAATTGTAAATCATCTGAACATAGTTATAAAAACTAACATTTGTAAGTACAATTTTCCAGAAAGGGATGAATAAAGGTGAGAAGTACATTATTTAAAATGTACAGATTCATAATATTAATGTATATAGAGAGGCAGTTGTGAAATAGAAAAAGTGGAGTGCATACATTACAGTTTAGGATATGGACGTGTTGATGTTCTTTGTTAAATAGCATAAAAATGTATGAGTTTGCAGTAGAGAGAATCATTCCCAGATGGGGGAGAGAGAAGACAGATAGTAAACTATTTACAATATATACATTCAAGATACAGATGTTAAATTATGTTATATTCAGAGTGAGGCAGCTGTTTAGGTAATCAGTATGGAGTAGATTAACCTGTAGTAGAGTCATTAGCAGGTTAGGTGGGTAGAGTGCAACTGCATTTCCAATTTTGGGAGAGGTGGGAATGGAGCTGGGTTTTGTAGTGTTCAAAGTTTTCAGAAATTCTTAGAGAGGGAGGGAGAGAATTCCATTTTTTGGCTAAGGAAAAGGATAGGAGAAGCTGACCAGTGGGATGGTTTGGTTTGTGTATAGAAATTAGATTTTGGTGGGCAGATCTTAGAGTTCTATGAGGGGTGTATGATGGTAAGATGTTTGTTAGAGCTGGGCATCTAGTTGGTTTAAAAATTAGTCTGTGGGCTGTAGTGAGTTGGAGGTAGTTACGGTAGTTGGGAAGTTCTAGCCAATTTAGCAGGTGGAGAGATGTACAGTGGTGGGAGGAGTATTTGGATTTAGTGGCGAATTTTGAGATTTTGTTGTAACAGATTTCCAGTTTGGAAGAGATGAAGAAAGATGGGTTGGTTAGAAGGGGAGCACCATACAATAGTGATGGTAGTAAGTAGGTAGTGGTGAGTGTTTGTCTTGTAGAAGGAGAGAAAAAGTGGGAGTTTCTGTAAAGCATGCCAAGTTTCTAATGTGTTTTCTTAATATGTAGCTGAATATGAGTATTGAATTTTAGGTGTTCATCAATAGTAACCCCAAGAAGTTTAGCAGAAGGAACAACTTCTACAGTGGAGTTGGTATTGCTGATAATATTAAAAGAGTGTTTGCTGAGAGAGAGGGATTTTAAGGGAGAGAAAATTAGAATTTTAGATTTATTTGGCATTTAGAGAGAGGTGGAAGTTGAAAAGGCAATTTGAGTTTTTGTTTGGAGCTCTGGGAGGTTAGAAGTAGGAGCAGACTAAAGTTTAGTCATCTGCGTATTGTACTATCTTAGTGTTTGGAATGGCTGCATGGAAATCATTAGTAAATATATTAAAGAGCATTGGACTGAGTATGGACCCCTGGGGTGCCCCGGTCAAGGTGAGTAGGATGGCTGAGGTGCCAGTTTGCCATTTCACTGCCTGAGATCTGTCAGAGAGGTAGCTATTGAACCAGGTTAGGGTATTTTGAGAGAGATTAAGGTTAGAAAGGTGGTTCAGGAGGTGGGAATGGGAGACAGTGTCAAACGCCTTGGAGAGAACAAGAAGGACTGTGGATACAATTTCTCCAGAGTCACAGACGTGGTTTACTATGTCTAGGTAAGAGAAAAGAGCAGTTATTGTACTATGGCCAGGATGTAAACCATGTTGTGTAGGGGTGAGGAGTTGATTATTGGTAAGGAAAGGCATGAGCTGGAGATAGATGCATTTTTCAAGAATTTCTGAGACTGGGGAGAGAATGGCTATAGGTCAGAATTTTGAGATATTATTATTTTGCCACCATTGTGGCAGGGTAGGATAAAGGCAGCATGCCACAGTTTGGGGACATAAGATTCCTGTATGGATCTATTAATAAGAATGCTAACTGGGATCACAATACCATCAGCTGCAAGTTTTAGGAAGAGTGAGGGGATATTGTCAGGGGTGTTGGAGCATGGCTTAAGTTTAGAGAGCATTTGTTTTACTTATGGGGTGCGGGTTTGAGTTGAAATATGGGAGGATTGTTAGGGATGGAAGGTTGGGTAGAGGTTAGGGAAGAGGGTTTGAGGTAAGGAGAGAGGTTGTGAATTGGGAAGGTCTTGGAGAGTTTTGCTATAGAGTTTGTAAAGAAGGAGTTGAATAGAGTGACTATTTCTGGGTCAGTTTTGCTGGTGTCAGGGCAAGGATTATTTTTGGTACCTGGGTGCAGAAGAGAGTTGATGCAGTTCCAGAATTGTTTAGGGTTTTGGGAATAATTAGACTGGAGTTTAGTATAGTATTTTTTATCTTTTATAATGTGTATTTTGGCTAGGTTGCAGAGTTGCTTATATTTAAGAAGGGTGTCAGGGTACTTATTGTGGTGGTAAAGTGTCTTGTCTCTTTGCTGCACAAGTGTTTTAGTATCTTTAGTTAGCCATGGGGTGGAGTTGGGTTTTATACATTTTGTTCTTGGTGGGGCTTGGGTGTTCAGGGTATCTAAGAAGGTTGAGTTGAAGAAGTCTATGATGTTATCTAGAGGAAGAGTTTTTAGACTGTCCCAGTTTGTTAGTTTGAGGGAACTGGAAAAAGTTGTAGGGTTAAAGTTTGTGAGGTTTTGAGTCTGGATATATTGGCATGGGTGAGGGGTAGAAGGGGCTGCTCTATGGATGAAGGCTGGCAAGTGGTCACTCATGGAGTCTGGTAAGATGCCTGTGTGTGAGATTTTATTTGGGTGGGAGACTGTCATCCAGTCAAGAGTGGAGCCTGGGGGTTGTTTTTATTGGGTCTGGTAATGTGATTTGTAAGTTGCCTGAAATTAAATAGATTGATAGATATGGCGGGATTATTGGAATTAATTTTGTTCCAGTCAGTGTTCACATCCCCTAATATGTATGTCTCAAGTGTAATATTAGTTGAGGCCCATAGAAGAATTTCTTCAAGTGTACTGGTGTTGTTTCCGGGGGGGGGGGGGGGGGATGTAGAGGGCCATAACACAAATGCTTTTATGGTCATTCATTTTGAGTATTCCTATGACTAGTTCAGCATTATTGAACTGAAGAATGGGGTTTTGCTACTGAGTGATGGAGAGTAGACTAGAGTAAATTAAGGCTACTCCTCCTCCTTTCTTTTTTGGCGGTCATATCTGAGTGCTTGAAACCTGTGGGGTAGGCTTTCAGAGTCAGTAATGTGGGGTTTTAGACATGTCTCAGAGACTCCTACTGTGTCTGGTAGGGTATGATATAGCCAAGCATGGAAGTGGGATATTTTGTTTTTTAAACTCTGGGCGTTAATGGTAAGTAGCTTAAGATATTTATGGCTGGTAATATTGGTTGTGACTGGGGGAGTGAGATTGGTGCTAGTCTTAGGTTCAGGGCTGGGGTGTATGTCTCCTGCTAAGCAAAGGCTGGCAAAGGAGAATGAGAGCAGGCACTTGGGTTTGCTCCTTGAGTTTTGTGGGGAAAGCAATATTCCTTTAGGTATGTGCTGTTTCATTGAGGAGGGTATTATTTTTAGTTTGTAGTAGTGGAGTGGGTTTGGTTGAATTAGAGAGGAGGATATGGTGTGAAAGTGAGATGTGATAGGGTGAGGATGGGAGTTGGGAGTGGTGGTGGCGGATAGGAAAGAGGAGGGAGTTCACAAGAAGAATAAGAGGTTGCATGGAATAGAGGAATTAGAAGAAGGAAGCTGATAGAGTGAATGAGAAGGGTTAGTGAAAGTGGAGAAGGCATGGTTAATTGGTGTGAGTTAGGTATAAGGAGGTAGCAGAGTGTCAAGGTGTGTGTGAGAGTGTAACCGGGTGGGGTATAGATGTGAGTATAGGATCTTATGGTTTAGGATAGGGGAGGGGTAGTTAATTAGTGGAGGATGGGTGGGGGAGGGGATGATGTGGAGGAGAGATTGGATTGGCTGACAGAGAAGCGGGAGGGGGAATTGTGGTTAGAATAAATGTAGGAACAGTGGTGGTGGGTTGAAATTGGGGGCAGGGTAGGGGAGCTGAGTGAGCCCACAGGGCAAACGAAGTGGGTAGAGCAAAGAAGACTTAGCCAGCAGCAGAAAACAATCAGTGAAGCAGAGAGCAGAGCTCAAGGTAAGGAGGCACAGGGGGTGGGCACTGGGTCACAATGCACCTAAGGTAGAGAGAAGCAGAGAAATTGACAGGGGTTTGGAGCTGAACAGGATAGTGTAGGTTATTAGAGAAATAGCTGTACATACTAGTGAGACAGGAGAAATTGGTAGTGAGTAAATTCTGCCATCTATTAGCCAAACTGAGTAGTTACAAGGTGAAGTCACACACACACAGGGGAGTATTTATTTATTTTTATTTTATTTTACATGTGTTGAATGGGCTTGTCCAACTGAGCTGAATGGCCCTTTTCAGAGGAGGCCTGGGGAGAAAAGCTCCAACATATTATACAATTTTCATTATAAATTAGCATTAAACAGCAATGTTACAGGATTATTGCATGGCATTTTGCAAAATGTTATGAACTTAACAACGCTAACAACATTATCAATGGAATGCAGAGGCTAGAAGTACAAAGAATGACTCTCCCATGGGAAGCTATTTGCAAAGTAATGTCTAGTAAATAAAGGGTTGTTATTAAAAAATAAAGGAATTAAAACAGATCTAACCTGCAATGTCAGGACCTTCCTATGCCACTGATTCACAAGACAAACCATGTTCAGATGCTTGCAGAATGCAAAAAAACACAAATTACATTTTTTTTGGCTCTTCCTCTTGACTAATGATGGTAATAAAGGGTGGTGTGTATATGTCTTTCTTTGAGAAAAGTTGGGATTAGGTTCAAGAACTAAACTTAGAAAGTATGGCAATTCAGCTGTACTTCATGAGGGCACACAGGTACAGAATATATTGTAGAGTCAGCAGATTCTCTGGAGTATTAGTGACATCAGAAAAAGGAAGATTGTGTTCAACAGGAACATAACTTAGTGTGTAGACTGCGAGGACTTACTCCTACTTCATCCAAGGAAGTTATAAAGAGTATTATCATGTCTGCAAGAAAGTATCAATTTCATCTTTTACAGGGAAGGCTGCTAGATGAATGAAGATAATGTTACCATGTCTGCAACAAAGTATCAACTTTGTTTTTTACATGGAAGCCTGCTAGCTGAACGAAGATGATGTTACCATGTTTCCAACAAAATACAAACTTTGTCTTTTACAGGGAAGGCAGCTATCTAAATGAAGACGATGTTACCATGTCTCCAACAAAATCTAAATTTGTCTTTTACAGGGATGGCTGATAGCTGAATGAAGATGATGTTGCCATGTCTCCAACAAAGTATGCACTTTGTCTTTTGCAGGGATGGCTGCTAGCTGAATGATGATGACACTGGCCATGCTACACAAGCAGGGAGTCACATTCACTAATCAAGTAGATGAATACTCACACCAAGAACACTGGAGCTGAGGACCACTCCACCTATTTAGCCAAACAAGTTAGAGTAGAAATTCTTTGCCCTGCGACTCTGCATGAATTCAGTCTGAGGTTTTTGAAGGAGGCATGGCAACATGAGGTCTGGAAAACAGAAGAAGGAGAATATAATCCCATCAACAATATTAAAGAGGACTGATAAATATAGAGATGGTTGGAGCAGAGAAAGTACACATTAATGTCTTGTCAGTAGTACCAGTTTATCATATCCTTTCAAGCCATTAGACTCTAAAAAGGGTATAATTAGAGTTTTCAGAAGTCCGGCAAGTTGCTTATGGCATCAGATAACAGAAGTTTGAAATGAATGCAAACCCAGAATTTTTTCAGATGTTTTGTTTAAGTGGAATACAGTATACACGTGAACCAGTACACATTTGCACCCTTCATCTCAACTTACTTACATCAAACAGGGAAAAGCTCTTAGAATCTCTCTCTCTCTCTCTGTATATATATATATATATATATATATATATATATATATATATATATATATATATATATATATATACACACACATATATATATATATATATGTATATATATATATATATATATATATATATATAAATATATATATATATATATATATATATATATATATATACATATTCCAGAATGGCTGAGCGGAAGCAATAATTCCAATGCTGTTGCAAAAAATACCAAGTTTATTCCACCACAAAACACGAACCACAACGTATAACACAAGCGCTTTCTCTCGGATCCTTCCGAGCTTTATCAAGTGACAATAAAAGCAGCAAAAATAACAATTTATATACATTCGCTTAATTGCAAGTTAATTCATTAAATATGTAAATGATTTCTTAAAGTTGCAGTATTTTACATCGAGTTACTTAAGAAATGTTTATTTAAAAGTATGAACATTGTTTCATACATTGTATCTTGATAACCTACAGTGCTATATTGCTTGAAATTCACGTGGGAATTTTTGTCTTGTTTTTAAAAACATAACTTATACAATACATTTAATTGCATCATATCCAAATCTAGCTCAATGTCTTCTAGATTTACAACATATTAAAATTGCACTTTTTGTACACAAACTTCTTGGAGAGGGAAAGGGAGGGGGAGGGGGAGGGGGGGATGTGAAGGGAAGGAAAAGTGAAGATAAAGGAGGCATATTATGTTAGGAATCATATGAGATAAGCCACGCAGAATTGATATCTTTTCAATCGGCCAATACATAGTAAAAAATGTATGTAGTAGCAAACATATATAAATATGCAATAATGAGTTTGTTGTTCCTGGTTTTTGGCGTTCTCAATTTTGTTCTTGATATATATATACATATACATTTATTATCCAATCATACAGTTTCTGGTAAAATAGAGAAATATCAGAGTAAATACAATAACAGACTTCCCTCACTTAAGGTATCATTCAAGAAATGCAATATCTTATCCCTTAGGGCATAAAACTGTTCAACTGCACTGGCTCTTGAATGCACACTGACACATTTGTTATTAATACACTTAGGTTAAAACAACAAGTACACTCTTATTTGAGCTCATCTACTCAGCACATGTCATGAGTCCAGTTATGGTCTGAAACTGTCTTCTTATAATATGCCTGATGTCTTTGACTTTAGAGGTGGGTTATCAATAAAGTTAAAACTAGCAAAACGTTTGCATAGCAGATGTCAATAAGATACAACCAGACAGAACTTGACAAAACAGAGAAATATTAAGTGACCACGGATATACACAAATTAAAGCAGATGATTTAAAAATATTTTTTAATGCAGAATTTAATAATGAACTGAGACCTATAACACATAATGCACTATATATATACTTAAGTTTCACTTTTGCATTAGCCTTATCAAAACAACATCATAAAGTATCCAGTTATATTGGGCAACACTTGACATATAACAAATCCTTTGTCCATTATGGTCAGGGTAGTTGTCAAATAATGATCACAAAAAGACTAAAAAAAGCCCCATATCAGATGCATGTAAGACCACACTAGAGAACCCCTTGCAAAACAGAAAAATCTGAGTAAAATATTAGCATACCTCCCTTCATTAAGGCATCATGGGAGTTAGGCAAATTGTTTCCCATGACATGAAAACATGCACAGGGAAAATAAATGTAGATTACTAGTAATTAGGATATAAATATCTAAAATGGTTGGATAAACTACAAACTACCATGACCTCTTACAATGCTAAAGCTGCTGGATTATAACTGCTGCTACTCCTTGTTCTCTTATCATGTAGCAGTAATTTCTTGGCCACGTTCCATTAACATAATATATTACAGTAAGCCTTTGCAAATTTCAGTTAATCATTTCAATTTAATACAATAAATGTTACTTCGGCAGAGCAATGAGAATATGCATTGAGAATAACATTTTTAAACATTAATGTTTTGTAACTTTAAAGCAATGTTTACTTTCTAGATCATAATCTGATAAGTAATATCATTCCACAAAGATTTTTATCATTTATAGCTATCCAACACTATCCCTAGAATTCATAGAACTTCCACAGAAGTCAGACTTTTAATTAATTTTTAGTTCATTCCTGAGCAAAGTTCAGCAAATGTTTTTCTTAAATACAGGCATTACTGTAAAATAAGAGAAACAGTAATTTTTCTCCCACTCCAAAATATTAGAGAAATGCATCCATATGCAGCTGATGCAATAACTATCCTCAAATGACCTTCTCTCAGAAGCACAACGTGGCTTTAGGCCCCAACACAGCACCACTACTGCACTACTATATTTTTCCATTGTAATAAACCAGCATAGAAACAATGGTTTGCTTGTGTTCACTATGTTCTTAGACTTATCAAAGAGATCTGATACTGTCTCACACCAACAACTGCTCATTTGACTCCCCTCAGTAGGAGTTTCACAAAACTCCTTGTTGGGGTTTCTTAGTTACCAGTCTGGAAGGCAACAAGCTGTTAAATGGCAACAAACCTACTCATCTTTTCAACCAGTTACTACAGGTGCCCCTCAGGGCTCTATCCTTGGTCCTATCCTATGTAAAATGTTTATTAATAACCTCCTCACTTTGGCTCACCATGCTAGTTTAGTTCAGATGACCCAACATTAATATGTGCGGCATCAACAATAAATAAGCTCCAGGACATTACCCAAAAGCTTTCTCCTCTGTCGAAACCTGGGTCAAAGAATCAAACCTCCTACTCAACCCCAAGAAAACTAAGTTAATGCTTCTTACCTCAAACAGTTGCCAAAGTCAAAAGCAATATATTACCATAAAGTCAGGAAATAATACTGTCACTGAAACTATAACTCACAGTAAACTTCTAGGCATTATAATGGATGACAAATTCAAATATGACCAGCATGTATTGCACACCATTAAATCTACTCAGCAGAAACTAGGATCCCTTTATAGGATCAATGGAGTCTTTATAGACTGTCTTAAATGCCGTGCATTCCTAACAAACTTACAATGCTCAAAGAAAGAAACTTGCCTACTGCTATAATAAAATTGATAAATTTGTCATAAATCTCCCTCATAGGACTCACCATTCACGTAGCTTTGGGCTCTACTCCAAATATATTGCTAAACTCTAAAATAGTATCCCCATACAAATAAAACTCTCTGACAAACTCAGCAGTATTTATCCATCCATCCATCTTCAACCCCTTTTTCTCATTTTGCACATGGGGTTGGGGTGTCACTTCCACAGTGACAATCATCTCAAGCCAAGGTTTACACTGTCAGGTAGCTAGACCTGCCACTGTAATTAATTTGCACTACTCATGCACACTATCTCACCTACAGCCAATTTAGAGTACCTGTCCACCTACTGCATGTCTTTGGAATGTGGGAGGAAACTGGAGCACACAGGGGAAACCCACTTGACCACAGAGAGGGCATGCAGACTCCGCACAGAAGGTACTCCAGCTGAGAATCGAACTGGAGAACCTCTTGCTGTGAGGCAACAATGCCAACTGCTGCATGACTGCAGCCATTAAACTACTGCTTAAACAACATCGTAACCAATCCTGGTCCTGCACATGCTCATCCCAAGGCTAAGACTTTTGTTCACCATATGATACTCTCCAAATGCTCTCTTTAAACAAAATTCTCTCAAACTCTCACTGATACACAAAACAATTTTTATACATAGCTGCTGCCTGTACAATCTATTAAGTTACGCATGAGCTTTCCCTTTGGTAACTTCCACTGCTGTAAAATCTTATAATGTGTAAATGTAATTACTGCTTGTGTATAAATGTAGATAGAAATGTAATTACTCTGTGTTTAGCTGGAAGTTGGAGCTTTTCTCCCCGGGCCACTGCTGAAAATGGACATTATCCAGTCAGACTTTTCTGGTGAACAATGAATACTAAATAAATAAATAAATAAATTCTTATTTGCTGAATTCTGTGCCCCTTTAAATATTCAGTTCTATAAAAGCAAGAATATCATGTAACATTTAATAATGTTTCTACAATACGTTTCCTCTATATTTTTTTTTCTGAGAAAACAATAAATTACCGAATATATAAGTAACTGTTTGCATAGCACTTTTCCTCATAATCCACTGCAGTAACCTATTAACTATCTTTATGTTTCGAGAAAAAGCAATAAAATAACTAAATTCCCAAGGCACTAAAACCTGAAAAATAAAATAACACTAAAAAATAATTTATCTGTCACTGATTGAAGCTATGCATGTTGCATAAGAATATTTGCACAACTTCTTCACCCTCACTTGGATTAAGAAAAATAGGCATAAAAAGAAAAAAGTCAAAAGGGATAAGGTTTAATTTTTTGCAGGAAATCCAACTTTTTTGAAATTAAATGCAATAAAAATTGTCATCTTTAATCACATATAGGACAGTAAAGCTCATCATATTCACTTCTTCAGTATATAAATAATAAGCTGGTGCAAATAATTCAACAACCCAAATAAATTTTCCTGTATTGAGCTATACATTTAAATGAAGCATTTTATTTCTTATTTAGATCCTCAATTCCCATTTCCTGCTGTATGAATAAGAGATAAATTAAAACATTTTCTGTCCATATATGAAATGCATCATGTAATTTGGTTTAAATCAGCTATTAAGACATAATAAACAGGCCCCAGGATTCAGCAAACTTCCGTGCAAGAATAGTTTATTCTTGCACGAAAGGGACCATTCCCTTGCAGCATGGCAATGCGCCATGCATATTCATGAAGGCATGCTGCCGTGCTGTAATACGGACATGGTTCTGTGTACAAGCACAGGGGGTGTGTCTGAGAGCAGTGCTCTCACAATACACATGCCCCCTGCACTCCATAACTGCCATACGGCAATGTAAATGTAGCGAGAGTTTCCGCGGATACCGGTAACACACAACCTCACAAGAAATCTGGACAAAGTCATAAAAAGAATTGGGACAAAGGTGAGATATTGCTCTCACAAACTTATAAAGTCAATAGAATGACAGGCTTTGCATTAGCATGAATTACCCAAAGGGTACGAAGTGTAAAACTCAAATGTCTGACATTATTTACTAACTGCAGTCTTTAATGCTTTGCCACTAATCTGCCAGAAAGCCACAATTGTATGACAAATGGACCAAAAATATAAGGCAAAAATCTGGACATTCTGTGAAGATCTGTACAACTGAGAGGTACGGCGGACACTGTTAGTGTCTGTGGAGCATACCTCTCAAATGCAAAGCCTGTCATGTCATCCCCATTAGAAAAGCACAGCCCCCAAAGATAATGTTGCAGAAAGCAATATGCATACCCCTACATTACAAAAATAAAACACAACAGTTTAATTTTTTTTTTTCAGTCTGGAATGAAGTTTAAGCAGAGGTGAGCAGGTGTGCACATTGGGCAGCTCTGCTCAGCCTAGCTTATACATCAAAAGGAGCTAAATAGGAATATATTTTAAAACATAGCAATGTGGAAATAAAGTGATTCGAGCATTCGCTTTGCAAGTAGTCGTTCCAGATTTGATCCCCAGTGAAGCCAATTAGCATTTTACATGTGAAAGCAGTACATAATTTATTTTTTAATAATTAGGTAGTAAATAGCATATATTTGTTAACCAGAGTAGTGTAGTAGGTCCAGAAGTGAGGTGTCAGTGTAATAATGTTGTGAAACCACCATATAAACACAAGTGCCCCATACAGTATAGTCACACAAGAATAAATATAATGAACGCACATAGGGGAATGTCAGAGAAGGTAAACAAAATTATATGTCAGGAATGATGAATCAATCCCATATAGCTGATAGTCTATAAAATAAAACATAAGCATTGCTAAACATTGTACAGCTAGGCTTACTGAGTGTAAGCATTGCTTAAATATGAATGCTAAGCAATGAGCAACCCAGCTAAGTGGATCTGCCCATTGGTAAGTAGTGCTGAACCTTAGCTTAGTTCAGCATATTCAAAACTATCCAATCATGGCAAAGGGTGGGAAATCTGCCATATTTAAGCCTCACAGGCAGGATTACAGCTCATAACTGGTTGTAGCTCTCCACTGTAGGCAGTATGGCATGTATTGGAGAGGGCATGTGCTTTCGGGCACAGTGCTGGGGCATACAGGAGTCCAAGTTCATGGTAGGACTCCTTGTTAAAAACCATAACATGAGACTGCTGCAGGACCAGTACCAGTGTTCCCAATACAAAGCAGAGGCCTGGAAAAGTCTGACCTGTGATCTCACCAGTGCCACTGGCATCCCTCAAATTGGTGAGCAGGTCTGGCACCACTATGCTGACTTGAAGTGGAGGAAGAGGGAGCTCTTGGACCAGAGGGTCCAAGAAGCACGGCAGAAGAGTGATGTCCCTGGCATGTGTAAGTATTCATATCAATAACTATTTACCAAAGTCCAGCCTGTGTATGTGATGGATAGGTATGCATAAATGTCTCTCTATCTTCTCTACAACTCCAGCTGAGCAGGCTGCAAACCTGGAAGCCCATGCCAGCAGGTTGCAAAGGCTGCATCGTGAGGCTGGTGAGTAACAATGTAGCTTGTAGTATTCATACCAAATAAATATAAAGGAGTAGAATGTTGCCTGGCAGTTTTAAAAATGGGTATGGTTTGTACTGAACAAACCACACAGTGTTACAGTAATAGTCTCATACAGGTTTTATATAAATAAAACAGAAACTGCCTGTCAACAAAATTCAAAACCCCGGACTGGTTGTGTTTACTCTGGTATGGTATGATTTGAAATGTGTACAGGTTATGCAGAGCAAGTATAGCTCTGAAAGCATTAAACAATCACATCTCATCTGACAAAGTTAGTGCCTCTGTAAGACATGACACTAACTGATATGGAATGTGTCATGCACCAAGATCTGATGTCTGAATAGTAATGTTGTGTTAACCACTGTTTTCCACATTGTCCTTTGTAAAAGGGTATGTATAGGAATGTATGTATAAGAATGTTGTAATTACAAGGTTAGAGTGTATCAGAAAGAGAGAATGAAACAGAAATCATTCAAGGAAAAAACAACAGTTTCTCAATAGCTCCTTCTGACGAAACACAGACGTGTTGTATTTTTAGCAGAAACAGCCACGGTTCAAATCCAGGGTATGATAGTAAGATGTATGCATAATTTCAAATAGGATTTTGTTTATATGTGTAGAAACAGTCAGGTAGTGTCAACAGAAATTCCTTCCACAGGTCTTACAGGTTCATAGGTAGATACTAGGCTATCGCCTATACAAGCCTAGTCAAAAAGGTACCCTGGTAAGAGAAGGTATAAAGTAGCTATAAGAAGGCTGTAGTTATACTGTGTCCAACACCCACAGTCCAACCCCAAGGCTGCATATGACAGCAAGATAAGTACATACTCCAAGTGGTCTCTTGCAAGAAATGTTCAAAAGTGTCATGCTGTTACAGCTACCAGTTCCTGCTACCAACAACCAGAGTGACCAATAGAAATCAAGGCAGAGTATGTCAGTAGTACACACACACACACACACACACACACACACACACACACACACACACACACACACACACACACACACACACACACACACACAGTATGAGTGCACATATGCATCCCTGACTATGAGAATATGGGTAGAAACAGTCAGGTAATATTAACAAACATTGCCTCCACAGAACTTCCAGGTAAGAGAAGGTATAAAATAGCTATAAGAAGGCTGTAATTATACACTGTGTGCAAACATACCACTGCCCAACTCAAGGCCATAGGTTGTTGTAATAATACTCTAGAGTAATGATTAGAGCAATGATCATTAAAGCTGTGACCACTGTAAGAATCTACATTTGTTAATTGACAACTCTCTCTCTCTCTTCCCCATACCTTATCTTCACCAATAATCTAAGCACATAAATTAATGGGTATGTTTTCTACCAAACCTACTGTTAGGACATGTGTCCTAATGTTCTACAAATGTTGAAATATATACCAATTAATGTTCCCTGTTCAAATACTATCATTGGTGGCTTGTTGCTATCAATGTAACCTGCATGCCGGTGTAATGCCCATTGTGGTTCCATATATGCATGTGTTCGGTTTGCTATGCAAATGTTTTAAATCTGTTGTTTTGGGTTAATGGGAATATGCATGCTTGTGGTTATAACAAATCCTGGAATGTGTTTACCATTACTAACCAACATATGTTCTAAAACTGCAACAACATAACACATCTGGGAAGGCCGATCCCAGTGGAAACCCCTCTCCCATCTCATCTGACTGTGGCAGCAGGCCCCAGCATGTCTGGGAACACCCTGGGACCTTCTCATCTGCTGGTCCTGCACCACCTTCGGGTGGAACGACCTCAGGGGATGGGTCTCCCCCCCCCGGGTGTGGGCGCAGACAGGATGCTGTCACCCAAAACCAGGTCCGGGGTCTGGTGTGTAGAAAGCTCTACAAGGAATTTGGGGCTCTTCTACACCAGCTTGGGGGCTGCATGGTGCATCTAGAGGGTCAGCCTGCCCCTACTGCTCAGCCCCCAGCACAGTCACCTTCGGGGCCATGAAGGTGCAGTGGTGACTGTCCATAGGTGGGGACCTCAGTCCCACTGCATCCATTTTGGGGGCTCGTGGGCTTCCAATTACCAAACACCTCTCTCTGTTCAAGGTGTTTACCCCCTACATGTGTTATATACCACCCTTGTATGCTGTCTTGCCTGTACTGTCTGTTTTCCTACACAACCTACCTCCACAAATATACCTACTAGCCTTCCCCAACATCCCACTTTCACATTTAAAAAAAAGGGCAATCTGTTCCCAAAAAAAATGTTGCCCAATACATAGCTGTCCATTTCGCACATGTGTCCACTGGACATATGTAATCTGGTATGACTGGCTTCACAACACATTAATGTTATCCTCACCCCTCTCTCAGGGGTTTGAGTGTCCACATTTACCTTCAAATTCAGTAAATATGGACAGCTGTTACTGTAGAAGAAACGGACAGCTATGGATCTTCCATACAGCCATCCTGCACATCCCTAGCTATCTTTCATATTGTTTTTCCATCTTTGTGCCCCCTTTTACACCACTTTCCTATCACCCATTTTTTCTTTTCTTTTAAAGAAATTAGCACAGGAGTAAGTGAGAGTAAGCAGTAGTAAGTGGGACTAAGCCTGCTTGGGTGGTGCTAAGTGAAGCTAACTCAGATTAAGCACTTTTAAGGCTAACCGTCTGTCAACATAGTTAATCAGAAGTTAGCATTGCTTAGCACTGGGCAAACCTGCGCAAACCCGCTTACAACTGCTTAAAAGTGCTTTGATCAGTCTGTATCCAACAGCCCTTGTTATGCTCAGCAACAAAATAATCAGACCTTGCAAGTCTTAAAACCAGTACCCTGCACACCATAGCCATGGCAATTTCCCACTAAGCCATCTGAGCTGTTGAGTTGTCTGATGTTTTTTCAAACATATGAAGCAGCATTATTCAACAGTAGGGAAAAGGTTTGTTAACATTAGTCATGTGTTGTACATAGATATAAATGTATATGTTTATGGAGATGCATACACACACACACACACACATACACACACAGACACACACACACACATACACACATATATATATATATATATATATATATATATATATATATATATATATATATATATATATATATATATATATATATATATATATATATATATATATATATATATATATATATATAGAAACACTTCATATGCTCGAAATCCTGAAATATCGAATTTCAAAATCTCAAGCCCATAAAGTGGAAAGGCTAAAACAGTGAACACCTTGTGTCTTTCGGCTTTTCCCGGTTAGGGGTCATCACAGCAGAACTCCGGTCCGCTAATGATTGGTAGTTGATTTTTACATGCCGAGTTACCAGCTCTGATGCACAACCTTCAACGAAGGTACAGCCATTCACGCATGTGTCCACGCAGAAGACGCTCTAGCTGAGAATCGAACCGGACAGCATCTTACTGTGAGGCGACAACGCTACCGCAGCACCACCACCGTGGGTCTAAAACAGTGAACACCCAGAAGCACAAAATTCCAAATCTCACATTTCGTAGATGTTTAATTAGCGGTTCTGGTGATGCGCTGTGTTCATGGATTCAGGTACGTGTTTATGTTTTAAGGGTTTTGGGTAGGGCTGTAGTGTGTGTTAGTGTGTTTTGTTACTGTGGTGTGTGTGTGTGCGACGGGGGATGTAGCTTGTGTCGAGGTGTTTTGTGTGTTTGTGTATGTAGTGCAACCTTGCAGTAAGTATATTTAAGTAGGGGGATTGTGGGGGGTGCAGCCCACACATGGGAGGTGCAGGGGGGTACAGCTCCCCTGCTTGTACATAGGATTGGGTTGTGTGTTTGTGGGGACGAAGATGTGTGTATGTGTATGTGTGTGGTGTGCGTGTACTACAGAAGTCACGATTTTGAATTTCGCACTTCTGGGTGTTCGATGTTTTAGCGTTTCCACTTTATGGCCTTGAGATTCTGAAATTCGATATTTAAGGATTTGAGCTTATAAAGTGAATCCATATGCCTATATATATATATATATATATATATATATATATATACACATATGTATGGAAACATTAATACATATATATATATATATATATATATATATATATATATATATATATATATATATATATATATATATATATATATATATATATATATATATATATATATATATATATATATATATATATATATATATATATATATATATATATATATATATATATATATATATATATATATATATATATATATATATATATATATACATATATATATATATATATATATAGATATATATATATACACATATATGTATGTATATATATATATATATATATATATATATATATATATATATATATATATATATATATATAGTGCAGTCAGACATCAGATCCACACTTTGAACCTCTTACTGCAACAAATCTGTCCAAAGGTTGTTTAAATGGGGTGAAGAGGCCCAAACCTGGGTCCTCTTTTAATTACTGCCCTTATCCCTTCCTCCCCAGCAGAACTGTTCTGCCTTGCAACAAAATAATAAGGCCTGCCAAGTCATGAACCCAGGGGCCTGTTAACTACAGTCAAAGAAATGTACCATTACGCAACCTGTGCCCTATAAAATAGCGATGACATTCCAAACATATCAGTTAGTAAAGTCATTCAACAGTAGGGAAAGTAGTCTGTAGACTCAGTCAGGTTTTCTATATATACATGTATATATGTATGGAGATGCATATATGTGGATAAGTCAATACATAATACATCTATCTATATATGTATATATATATATATATATATATATATAGAGAGAGAGAGAGAGAGAGAGAGAGAGAGAGAGAGAGAGAGATACATCCACATATATGCATATAGACACATAAATATAGAAAGGTGAATAAATACATGTATGTATGTATATATATATATATATATATATATATATATATATATATATATATATATATATATCTACTGCATTCTAACAAATTTCCATTTCACTGAAACATAAATCCCCGAATGCATTTACACAAAAGTGGTTTTCAACTAAAATGCACTTTCATGTAAATCCATAACAAAAAACCCCAAAAACTAAACACTTAAAACACTTTTATGGAGGGGGGCAAGCCCACCTGCACCCCCCATGTTGGGGGCTGTGGCCCCCACACAACCACTACTTTAATATTTTCACTCCAAGATCACACTACAGTGGGGGAAAAGGGAATGTTCCCTCATTCCCACTGTACTATGATCTCAACAACAGTCCACTTAGTTGTACATCAACACTAACCGTTAATGTACAACTAAGTTAACATGCAAACCGCATGTTTTTTCTTTATTTACATAATTTATTTTTTATTTTACCTACTAATCTACCGAAAGTGCGTTTTCGATAAAATGCACTTTCGCATAAATCCACTCGCGAATTTCCCATTTCAGTGAAACAGAATTCGCTAAAATCAAATCGATCCACATGCACATATACATATATATATATATATATATATATATATATATATATATATATATATATATATATATACATATATAAAAATATATATATATATATATATATATATATATATATATATATATATATACATATATATATATATATATATATATATATATATATATATATGTATGTATGCATAAATATATGACAGCTACAAACACATGCAATCTGAGGGTCATGCTGCTGCACACTAGAAGTCTTAATCTGAAAATGCACCCACTCGAAATATTCCTTAAAATGGGGAACAATGACATCTATTCTGTAACAGAGACCTGGTTAAAGGCAGCAGGAAGCACAACTGCACTACCAGCCTATTACTCATTCCACAACTTTGGCTGCAGAACTTGGACTGAAGCACAAAAGGTGGTGGTATTTCAATACTCATTAAGGATGCACACACCTCCAGAGTGGTAGACCAACATTATGCATTACAGATCCTGCAGGTGTAGCTAACATTGGGTAAGACAGTGGTTCAGGTTGTAGCCTGCTACAGGTCCCCAACATGTCCCAAGACTGACACTCAATGTTCCTAAACACTCTGAAGAATATTAGTTCCAACCTAACACTCTCATACTGGTTGACTTCAACTACCCCACCATTAACTGGGAAAGCTACTCATGTACCAATGCACATGCCCAGCACATTGACCTGGTCTAGCTGACACGAGCAACTGTTGCTCTACACCAATAGTCAACTCCCCTTGTTATATCTGAACACAAATTAATCACCTTTGGAAATCTGCAGCCCACCCCACTCCACAGGTAACCACAATGAAAAGCCTATCCAAAGCTAACTATGGCCTCATAATAAAGAGGTGGCTAACCTCATGGCAGCCATGCAAATGGAGACAAATGGAGACAAGTTGCATGACTGTTGAATCAAACAATAATGCACTATGAACATGTACACAAATACATGGATACCACCATACCCAACAGAAGCAGGACCCTCACCTCCAAAAAAAGAAAGTCATTATGGTGGCCCCTGGCCACAAAGAAAGTGTACAACAGAAGGTGGGAACCGATATGGAATAAGGTGAAGTCACAAGACTAGAAAAAAAACCCTTATCAGCCTCAATTAAAAGTTGAGATCCCTCATCAAATACTACAAAGTTAGCTATGAAAACAAAATTGGGGAACATAGTAAAGACAACCACAAGACCTCATACAGTTATGTGAAGAATCTCTATGGCAATACCAAAATTTGTTCTGAGCTACTAGACAATGGTACCTCCTAGACTGAGCCAACAAATATTGCCAATATACTGGCTGACATATTGAGTGCAAACTTTACCCCTCTCTCCTCCCCAAGAGACCAATCTCAATACCAGTACACTGCCAGACACCCAATATTTCTGCTGCACAGGTTAAAACACCACTATCCAAGGCCAAGAATACAGCTTTTATGGGGCCTGACAATATCCCTGGCTGTTTTCTAGATGAACTACAGAGTGACCTGGCACTTCACCTGTGTGCCCTGTTCAAGAACATCCTCACCTCAGGCTTTGTCTCTTCTGAATTGTGCACTGCTACAGTCACCCCTCTCCACAAATGGGGTGTGACTACAAACCCTGGGAAATACCGCCCCAACTGCCTGACAAGTCTGTTTTGCAAAGCTATGGAATGCATCATCATGCACCTAATAAACAGGGATATGGGAATTTGCAGACTCAGGATCCCACACAGTTTACTTTTGTGAAGGATAGGACATACCTGCTCAATCATCCTGGTCAACATCTTGGCGTCAGTCACCTGAGCTGTGGATGAAGGCAAGGTGGCACATACAGCCTACCTTGATCTGGCCAAAGCCTTTGATAATACTCCCCACTCAGGAATCATGCAAAAACTATGCTAGACATCAACCCCTTTATCACAAGGTGAGTTGCAAACTGGGTCACAGATAGGACTCACAGTGTGGAAATGACTGACTCCAAGTCATACTGCTGAGTGGTCATAAGTAGAGTCCCACAGGGTTCTGACCTGGGTCCTCTCATGTTTGGTATAAACTTCTCTGAAGTCCATGCCAACATGAAGGGACTCTGGCTGACAAAGTTTGCAGACAATTGGAAGTTTGGAGATATTATTTACTACCAAAGTGATGTTGGCATCCTACAGAATGGCCCCACTGAGACCAATGACTGGTGTCAAAGCCATGACCTTAAGCTCAATGTCAGAATATGTGTTTTCATCCCTTTTGTGGAAAACCCTGTTCCCATGATTTACCACATTGATGGCAGTCCCCTGAGCAAAGAAAACATTTAAAAAGATCTGGGTACACAGGTTGACAGCAATGTCTCTTGACCACCACATTGCCACTGTGGTCAGAAAGTCCTTCTATGTGGCATCTCTCAATACTAACACATTAGCATCCAGGAATGAAGAGGTTATTTTCCCCTGTACTCTTCTTGACAGAGTGACACAGCTTGTTTCAGCATACATATTCTGATGGATGTGAGGTAGGTAAATGAAATGAATGTCCTCATTTTCTGACAATAATCATATCATTACAGTGAATTATCAGAGAAATGATAATAATCTGTACAACAGACCAGAAATATGAGCAATAAACCTGGACATTCTGAAACAATCCAGCCAGTTGACAGGTATACTCAGAACCCCATTCTGCAATTAATCTGGACCAAAGCTGACAAAGTGATGGGTGAAAGTCATGAAAATGGGGATGCATCTGAAGGACTGGCATAGATAAGCTAACAGAGTTGCTGTAGTAACACCCTCCTGTGTGCTCTAACATATATTTACTGAAATAGCACAAGTAATTGAATTAGGAAATCTGTTATGGGCAATTACATATGTATCTACAAATATATCAGGCACTACGGGGACAGTAGTGACAAACAGACACCAGTGTGAAAGTGCATACCCAAAACCAACATCACCACGGTTACAGTCACATACAGGTAAGTCAAGTGAACAGTAGAGTATACGGATTGTGTGAACAAATACATCATTGTTTGCCACTCACACACTAGCCCTACATATATAGTCCCAATTTTGAGTGTAGTCTGAATCCTGACCTTGGTACAGGATATGTCTCAATCTGCCTCTACAAACACATACAGCCAATAGATCAGAGGAAACTGGAACAGCATGCACAGTCAGATAAAAAAGGAGCCATAACACTTACATCCACCCCCCTCCATACACAGCCCAAATAACATGTACACATAACATGTGTACACAGTCATGACAGTCTGTTAACAATGGCCAGACATACACAGGCCTCTCACATGTACAGTTCACCTCAGAATGTACAGGCTCAGGACTCATACCTAAGGCCTCTTCCCTGACAAGTCTGTGGGTCTACTACATCACTGGGATGGTAGCAGGAATGAAGTCAAGAAATAATGATAAAAAATATGTCTGCACCTCTCTGACATCTGGACAAAGCCTGACATCATTTGGGGACAGAGGCACAAACACAGGGGTAGAGTGGACATATTGCTATCATACATTGAGACAATTGCAGATGTTACTGGGTCTGTTGTAACATCCTTTATGAGGAATATGACATCGATAATATTAACAGATGTGAGTATTTACTGACTGCATTAACAGAGTCCACAACTGATTTACCCAGGACACCAACCGTCTGGGGAACAGACAAAACATAGGAAGCAGACATGTGGGCAGTCTGTGGACAGTGTGCCAGAGCAGAGGTATGTCAGAGACATATCACTGTTAGTCATGAAATCAATCACTAAATCCATGTCCACACAAACCCTGTCAATCTATCAGTCCACCATGTGTATAACAGCACTGATGACAGAATACGTTCATAAATCTGAGGCTAAGTACTCCATGTTGTTTGGCTGTCTCCACATGTCCTGTCCTGTGACATTTTGCCACCTACTGTATGTGAATCTGTAGTCCACCACCTCTGTAATGTCCCTCACACAGGCATGGAAAAGTGGCAAGGCCCACATTAAGGAATGTCCCATATGTCTAAACAAGTAGCAATGTCCAGGCCCACAGCATAATACTATGTGGGCACCTAATTTGTGGTATGGCCATAGCAATAACTTACATCTGCACATCTGTACAGAGGACAGACATAAGGTTATGCATTAGGATGAATGTTTTGAAAGAAAGAAGTCTGAAACTGAAAGGTATGCCATTACTACAGGACAGCAGCCCTCAATGACATGTCAAAAAACATAGCAGTCTGCAGTTAATATCAATATATCAGATCAGTATCGAATAGGAAATACATAAAAACATACAGCTGAAACACCTAGAACAAAATAGTCAGTACTCAGAATCCCAGCTTTGCATGCAGGGGTGTATGGTTCGAGTACTACAATCTGCAATCTACTCTTACTTGGAAAAGCACTGTTAAAAGTACTAACGTAATGATACACTAGGTGTTAAACTATTTTTGTCAACCAGTGCACTGTAGCTGGTGTAGCATGCAAGTGTGATGCCATATAACCTGGGATATTATCAATGTATAAAACAAATACAAAGAAAAAAGATTGGGGTACTACCCATGTATACTCATGTGACCCACACAGTATAGTCACACTCCTTGCTACTGTAATGACAGTACATAGAAGCATGTTATGTACAGGAAGTTAAATACACTTATTAAACATGTCATTACCCTGCTATTTTATCAGACTGGAATGCGACCAAAGGTTACCAGGGCTGAGCTACGCTTAGCAGGTTTAAGCATTGCTTAAATGAAAATGCTAAGTAGATTTGTACACTGCTAAGCAAAGCCTACACTTTGTAAGTGCCTATTCATTTAATCATACTTTAGCACCACTTACCATCGCACAAACCCATGCAAACATGCTTAAAGTTGCTCAAAGCTGCCTTAATCACTCTGTATACAACAGTCCGTGTTCTGACTAGCAACAAAATAAACAGCCTTGAAGGTCTTGAACCCAGGACCCTGCTCACGATAGTGACAGCAATTTACCAGTAAGCCATCTGAGATGTACAGTTTTTGAATGATTTCTCAAACATATCCTACTTTACATCCAGTTTACAATAGGGAAGAGACACTATGCAATTAGGAAATATTGGCATGTGTGTATATATATATATATATATATATATATATATATATATATATATATATATATACATATATATATCTGAAAAACACACACACACACATATATATATATATATATATATATATATATATATATATATATATATATATATATATATATATATATATATATATATATATATATATATATAAAGAGAGAGAGATGTATGGAGATCCATATATGTGTATAACAATATATAGTTATAGTACCAATAAATACTGAGGTATATATATATATATATATATATATATATATATATATATATATATATATATATATATATATATGTGTGTTAAAGTATAAATCTCCCAAACCAACTTCACGAAGTAAAATCCAAAAAGTTCACCCAGCAGAGGGAGGAATATAGCAACCAGTAATGAAGAGTTAATACAAAAAGAGTGTAAATGTCAATTCAATACTTCACCAACAGGACCATGTATTCAGGATGTAAAACCCCAATTCCAAAAATTGCAAATGATTCAAACAGCTCCAAAATATCAAAGAACACAGGTTTAATATGTTAGCGCTTTCACAGACAAGGCCGCTTCTTCAGGCATTATAAAAACAGGAACTGACATCACAATTTATATACACACATCCTGCCTTACACTTAAAGTGATATACACAGCAAAAATAAAAATAAAATAATGAACATTGTACAATCTATCCTAGAACACTCTATACTCATGTAGATGTATGCTATAAAATAAAATAATTAAATGTGATAAAATAGTGCATAAAACATAAAATTAATTTATAGCGATCTAGCTTTTAAAATCGGCTTCAGAGGAACCGATTCATTCAGTCCCCTGCCTCTGTGAGCAGCTAGACGAAGAATCCAACGTGTCTCCGCTTCCTCTGTCAAATTCGAAATGTCCTCTCCCCTAATGTTAATATGCTGAACATGCACAACCTGAAAGGTAAAATAATATTGACTTCCTTCACATAAAAAATATGCTTAGATAGTGCACTACTCGTTTCATTTCTAGATAAGCAATATAAGTGGTCTTGAATGCGTTCCCTGAGAGACCTGTTGGTCTTACCAACATAGAACTTAAAACAGATCTGATAGCATGCCACATAAACTACATTTCGCATCAAACAGGTAGAATTGCACCTGATCTCCCATAATCTAACTGTGTTTGGATCTCTAAAATAAGCAGATTCATCAATATAAGGACACTGCGGACAAGAGCTGCATTTATTGGTACATTGCTTCAATGAGAACATTCTGCTTTCTCTACTAGAAATTAAATCTGGAAAACACAAATGCTGTTTCAATGTCTTCAAATTTTTGTGGGTAAAAGTTGGACAATTTCCCACTATTTCTTTCATCCTATCATCCACTAGGAGCATGTGCCAGTTGTCAGTTATTGCCTGTTTAACTGTTACTATGTTGCTATCATAGGGCAGTACTATAGGTAACTTAATCTTGTGCACTGTACTTGTTTTTCTATCTTGTGCCAAAGAATAATAGGGTTTACCTTTACCATATCTTAGGTTATGTGTGGAGGTACAAATTTTAGAAACTTCTTGATCATGATACCCTCTAGTTAAAAAACTTTGGCTCAATTTATCAAGTTCATGTCTGAAGACAGAGTCTTCTGAACATAGTCTCGAAATCCTTAAAGCTTGTCCCACCACAATATTATCAAATGTTTTCTGTGGATGCATGCTTGCTCTGTGTAAATAACTAGGCCTGTAGCAAGACTTCCTATATACTGTGGTATATAATTCGTCTTTGCGACGATACACAGTCACATCAAGATAATCTATTGACTCGACTGAAAACTCCATAGTAAATCTCAAAAAGCCATCCATGCTATTTATCATTAATAAAAAATCTTGTAATAGGGTACTTGTACCTCTCCATAGAAGAAAGAGGTCATCCACAAAGCGTCTATAAAAGACAATATGTGGATGATTGAATATGACCCCTTTCTCCCAAGCTACCATAACAAGGTTCGCATAAGAATTGGCGCAACTAGTCCCCATAGCTACGCCACAAAGTTGTTTAAAACACTTATCCTGGAAAATGAAAACATTATTTTCCAATACTATTTCAAGAAGGAGGCATAAAAAATCTGCTTCTGAAGTGCTAAAACAGTCCACTAGCAAATTCTTGACAAGTTGTATACCCTCTCTATTAGGGATGCATGTAAAAAGTGACACAACATCCATGGTAACAAGGAGTGTGTCATTTAAATTATCAAATGTATTCACTGCATTACATAAATCAGATAGAAACTGACTAGTGTCTTTCAATACATATGTATATCTAGAAAGGACTTCCTTTAGTTGAGTGTCTAAATAGATAAAAATCAGCTCAGTAAACCAGCCTGAGCCAGACACAATGGGTCTAAATGGAGGAAGTCTGTCATTTTTGTGTATTTTCGGGAGCCCATTTATACGTGGAATCAAAGGAGATTCAACAAGAAAGTATTTACAGAGCTCTGGTGTTAACAGACTAAGAGTTTTACATTCTTCTAGAGTATTTTGAATACTAAGTATCATACTGTCAACTTTGTCAAAAGATAAAGATTCATAAGCATCACTTTCTAACATGTAGCATGGACTCTACATAAAAAGTTCGATCCATAATAACAATGAGACCTCCCTTGTCAGCAGGTCGGATAATAATACTGTCATTATTCTTAAGATCTAATAATGCTCTACGTTCAGATACTGATAGATTCTCATCCAATGATGTATTTGGATTGCTAAAATTAGTGTACAGATCAGTCTCTACAGCTCTCAAAAATACTTCTAGATTATATTGTAAATGTGGATTGTACAAGCTTTTTTTCTTAAAAGTGTCAAACCTTCCATTATTTGTCTCAGGAAACATCATTTTCAAACTGATGTTTCTCACAAATAGCCTCACAGCTAATAAGGCATCACTTATGTCCATGGTGTTCGATGGAACAAAACTCAAACCCTTGTTCAGGACAGACAGTTCATCATTGTTTAAAACATATCGTGATATGTTACAAACTAATGTCCCTGTGACCAGGCCTTTCTGTGCTGGTAACTCTGGTTCTCTTTCGCCGATTCTTTCCGCTTGGCACCTCTGGAGAGGTCCTGTTCCATCGACCGTTTTCTCCCCATTCGGATAGGAAAAGGGATGGCAGGAAAATCTTCCCCATCCAACCTATTGGGTTGTAGTTTATCCAACGGTATTTTTCATCTGACTACTGTACTAGTGCGATTAAAAACAGCTTCACAAGTGGAATTGGTAGTATGTCCCACGGTAGTTTCAGCCGGTGTAAAATATACCGAAGTGACAAGGTTCGAAGTATTAGCCCCATCCAATGATTTCTCAGGGGCTACCTGTGTAGTGGACAAACCTGCCTCCAGTTCATCTGGGTTATTAGTAATCCTATCATTCAAGGATTCAATAAAATTACTGGACCCAGACGTAGCTCTCTTTGGTTCAAGCAAAGTGCTAGCCCTATTGGGATGAGCTTGCTCACTTTGTATGGTGGTTCTTGGCCAAACAAAAATGTTGTTCTTAGAGAAGTCCTCCTTGTCTCTCATCAATTTCTTTCTCTTAACAGAAAGTAAATTACTCTCATAGCTTGCAACCCTGTCCATTAACTCATGTAGAAATATTTCAGTTAGGTCACTTCCATATAAGTCAGCTAAATCACATTGCTCCTCCACAATAGTCTTTCTCAAATCAGCCTCTAGGGGCTGAAAATAATCTACCAAAAGTTGTAAATATGCTGTACTTGCTTTGAGATTGATCTGCTGCCATCTGGCAAGCAGATCCGGATATGCATTTCCGTATGTTGGTATGTTCAATATGCGCAAACCCCTTGGAATAACTTTGCAAGCAATACTAGCTTCTAAATGAAAGCATTGACATTGAAGCCTCTTAAACTTAAAAATGTTATTCTCAATGTCCCGCTTAAGCTGTTTAACTAGAATTTCATCCTCTATTGTTAAAGTCAAAGCTTTACCTTTCAATGTTGCATCACTGTCCATAGCAAGTAGGGGGTTGTTCACTTCATTCAGCATCGTACATAGTCGATTCACAAAGTTGTCGCCTTCTCGTACATGCTCAGGTGCTGACCCACGAATTTCTGTTGCTTCTTCCATGCGCAAAAAACAAGTTAAAGTATAAATCTCCCAAACCAACTTCACGAAGTAAAATCCAAAAAGTTCACCCAGCAGAGGGAGGAATATAGCAACCAGTAATGAAGAGTTAATACAAAAAGAGCGTAAATGTCAATTCAATACTTCACCAACAGGACCACGTATTCAGGATGTAAAACCCCAATTCCAAAAATTGCAAATGATTCAAACAGCTCCAAAATATCAAAGAACACAGGTTTAATATGTTAGCGCTTTCACGGACAAGGCCGCTTCTTCAGACATAAAAACAGGAACTGACATCACAATTTATATACACACATCCTGCCTTATACTTAAAGTGATATACATAGCAAAAATAAATAAAATAATGAACATTGTACAATCTATCCTAGAACACTCTATACTCATGTAGATGTATGCTATAAAATACAATAATTAAATGTGATAAAATAAAATAGTGCATAAAACATAAAATTAATTTATAGCGATCTAGCTTTTAAAATCGGCTTCAGAGGAACCGATTCATTCAGTCCCCTGCCTCTGTGAGCAGCTAGACGAAGAATCCAACGTTTCTCCGCTTCCTCTGTCAAATTCGAAATGTCCCCTCCCCTAATGTTAATATGCTGAACATGCACAACCTGAAAGGTAAAATAATGTTGACTTCCTTCACATAAAATATGCTTAGATAGGGCACTACTCGTTTCATTTCTAGATAAGCAATATAAGTGGTCTTGAATGCGTTCCCTGAGAGACCTGTTGGTCTTACCAATGTAGAACTTAAAACAGATCTGACAGCATGCCACATAAACTACATTTTGCATCAAACAGGTAGAATTGCACCTGATCTCCCATAATCTACCTGTGTTTGGATCTCTAAAATAAGCAGATTCATCAATATAAGGACACTGCGGACAAGAGCCGCATTTATTGGTACATTGCTTCAATGAGACCATTCTGCTTTCTCTACTAGATATTAAATCTGGAAAACACAAATGCTGTTTCAATGTCTTCAAATTTTTGTGGGTAAAAGTTGGACAATTTCCCACTATTTCTTTCGTCCTATCATCCACTAGGAGCATGTGCCAGTTGTCAGTTATTGCCTGTTTAACTGTTACTATGTTGCTACCATAGGGCAGTACTAGAGGTAACTTAATCTTGTGCACTGTACTTGTCTTTCTATCTTGTGCCAAAGAATAATAGGGTTTACCTTTACCATATCTTAGGTTATGTGTGGAGGTACAAATTTTAGAAACTTCTTGATCATGATACCCTCTAGTTAAAAAACTTTGGCTCAATTTATCAAGTTCATGTCTGAAGACAGAATCTTCTGAACATAGTCTCAAAATCCTTAAAGCTTGTCCCACCACAATATTATCAAATGTTTTCTGTGGATGCATGCTTGCTCTGTGTAAATAACTAGGCCTGTAGCAAGACTTTCTATATACTGTGGTATATAATTGCTTTCTTGACGCTATACAGTAACATCAAGGTAATTTATTGACTCAACTGAAAACTCCATGGTAAATCTCAAAAAGCCATCCTTGCTACTTATCATTAATAAAAAATCTTGCAATAGGGTACTTGTGCCTCTCCAAAGAAGAAAGAGGTCATCCACGAAACGTCTGTAGAAGACAATATGTGGATGATTAAATATGACCTCTTTCTCCCAAGCCACCATAACAAGGTTCGCATAAGAATTGGCACAGCTGGTACCCATAGCTACGCCACAAAGTTGTTTAAAGCACTTGTTCTGAAAAATAAAAACGTTGTTTTCTAATACTATTTCAAGAAGGAGGCATAAAAAATCTGCTTCTGAAGTGCTAAAACAGTCCACTAGCAAATTCTTGACAAGTTGTATACCCTCTCTATTAGGGATGCATGTAAAAAGTGACACAACATCCATGGTAACAAGGAGTGTGTCATTTAAATTTTCAAATGTATTCACTGCATTACATAAATCAGATAGAAACTGACTAGTGTCTTTCAATACATATGTATATCTACAAAGGACTTCCTTTAGTCGAGTGTCTAAATAGATAAAAATCGGCTCAGTAAACCAGCCTGAGCCGGCCACAATGAGTCTAAATGGAGAAAGTCTGTCATTTTTGTGTATTTTCGGGAGCCCATTTATACGTGGAATCAAAGGAGATTCAACAAGAAAGTATTTATAGAGCTCTGGTGTTAATAGACTAAGAGTTTTACATTCTTCTAGAGTATTTAGAATACTAAGTATCATACTGTCAACTTTGTCAAAAGATAAAGATTCATAAGCATCACTTTCTAACATATGTAGCATGGACTCTACATAAAAAGTTCGATCCATAATAACAATGAGACCTCCCTTGTCAGCAGGTCGGATAATAATACTGTCATTATTCTTAAGATCTAATAATGCTCTACGTTCAGATACTGATAGATTCTCATCCAATGATGTATTTGGATTGCTAAAATTAGTGTACAGATCATTCTCTACAGCTCTCAAAAATACTTCTAGATTATATTGTAAATGTGGATTGTACAAGCTTTTTTTCTTAAAAGTGTCAAACCTTCCATTATTTGTCTCAGGAAACATCATTTTCAAACTGATGTTTCTCACAAATAGCCTCACAGCTAATAAGGCATCACTTATGTCCATGGTGTTCGATGGAACAAAACTCAAACCCTTGTTCAGGACAGACAGTTCATCATTGTTTAAAACATATCGTGATATGTTACAAACTAATGTCCCTGTGACCAGGCCTTTCTGTGCTGGTAACTCTGGTTCTCTTTCGCCGATTCTTTCCGCTTGGCACCTCTGGAGAAGTCCTGTTCCATCGACCGTTTTCTCCCCATTCGGATAGGAAAAGGGATGGCAGGAAAATCTTCCCCATCCAACCTATTGGGTTGTAGTTTATCCAATGGTATTTTTCATCTGACTACTGTACTAGTGCGATTAAAAACAGCTTCACAAGTGGAATTGGTAGTATGTCCCACGGTAGTTTCAGCCGGTGTAAAATATACCGAAGTGACAAGGTTCGAAGTATTAGCCCCATCCAATGATTTCTCAGGGGCTACCTGTGTAGTGGACAAACCTGCCTCCAGTTCATCTGGGTTATTAGTAATCCTATCATTCAAGGATTCAATAAAATTACTGGACCCAGACGTAGCTCTCTTTGGTTCAAGCAAAGTGCTAGCCCTATTGGGATGAGCTTGCTCACTTTGTATGGTGGTTCTTGGCCAAACAAAAATGTTGTTCTTAGAGAAGTCCTCCTTGTCTCTCATCAATTTCTTTCTCTTAACAGAAAGTAAATTACTCTCATAGCTTGCAACCCTGTCCATTAACTCATGTAGAAATATTTCAGTTAGGTCACTTCCATATAAGTCAGCTAAATCACATTGCTCCTCCACAATAGTCTTTCTCAAATCAGCCTCTAGGGGCTGAAAATAATCTACCAAAAGTTGTAAATATGCTGTACTTGCTTTGAGATTGATCTGCTGCCATCTGGCAAGCAGATCCGGATATGCATTTCCGTATGTTGGTATGTTCAATATGCGCAAACCCCTTGGAATAACTTTGCAAGCAATACTAGCTTCTAAATGAAAGCATTGACATTGAAGCCTCTTAAACTTAAAAATGTTATTCTCAATGTCCCGCTTAAGCTGTTTAACTAGAATTTCATCCTCTATTGTTAAAGTCAAAGCTTTACCTTTCAATGTTGCATCACTGTCCATAGCAAGTAGGGGGTTGTTCACTTCATTCAGCATCGTACATAGTCGATTCACAAAGTTGTCGCCTTCTCGTACATGCTCAGGTGCTGACCCACGAATTTCTGTTGCTTCTTCCATGCAAAAACAAGTTAAAGTATAAATCTCCCAAACCAACTTCACGAAGTAAAATCCAAAAAGTTCACCCAGCAGAGGGAGGAATATAGCAACCAGTAATGAAGAGTTAATACAAAAAGAGCGTAAATGTCAATTCAATACTTCACCAACAGGACCACGTATTCAGGATGTAAAACCCCAATTCCAAAAATTGCAAATGATTCAAACAGCTCCAAAATATCAAAGAACACAGGTTTAATATGTTAGCGCTTTCACGGACAAGGCCGCTTCTTCAGACATAAAAACAGGAACTGACATCACAATTTATATACACACATCCTGCCTTATACTTAAAGTGATATACATAGCAAAAAATAAATAAAATAATGAACATTGTACAATCTATCCTAGAACACTCTATACTCATGTAGATGTATGCTATAAAATACAATAATTAAATGTGATAAAATAAAATAGTGCATAAAACATAAAATTAATTTATAGCGATCTAGCTTTTAAAATCGGCTTCAGAGGAACCGATTCATTCAGTCCCCTGCCTCTGTGAGCAGCTAGACGAAGAATCCAACGTTTCTCCGCTTCCTCTGTCAAATTCGAAATGTCCCCTCCCCTAATGTTAATATGCTGAACATGCACAACCTGAAAGGTAAAATAATGTTGACTTCCTTCACATAAAATATGCTTAGATAGGGCACTACTCGTTTCATTTCTAGATAAGCAATATAAGTGGTCTTGAATGCGTTCCCTGAGAGACCTGTTGGTCTTACCAATGTAGAACTTAAAACAGATCTGACAGCATGCCACATAAACTACATTTCGCATCAAACAGGTAGAATTGCACCTGATCTCCCATAATCTACCTGTGTTTGGATCTCTAAAATAAGCAGATTCATCAATATAAGGACACTGCGGACAAGAGCCGCATTTATTGGTACATTGCTTCAATGAGACCATTCTGCTTTCTCTACTAGATATTAAATCTGGAAAACACAAATGCTGTTTCAATGTCTTCAAATTTTTGTGGGTAAAAGTTGGACAATTTCCCACTATTTCTTTCGTCCTATCATCCACTAGGAGCATGTGCCAGTTGTCAGTTATTGCCTGTTTAACTGTTACTATGTTGCTACCATAGGGCAGTACTAGAGGTAACTTAATCTTGTGCACTGTACTTGTCTTTCTATCTTGTGCCAAAGAATAATAGGGTTTACCTTTACCATATCTTAGGTTATGTGTGGAGGTACAAATTTTAGAAACTTCTTGATCATGATACCCTCTAGTTAAAAAACTTTGGCTCAATTTATCAAGTTCATGTCTGAAGACAGAGTCTTCTGAACATAGTCTCAAAATCCTTAAAGCTTGTCCCACCACAATATTATCAAATGTTTTCTGTGGATGCATGCTTGCTCTGTGTAAATAACTAGGCCTGTAGCAAGACTTTCTATATACTGTGGTATATAATTCGTCTTTGCGACGCTACACAGTCACATCAAGATAATCTATTGACTCGACTGAAAACTCCATAGTAAATCTCAAAAAGCCATCCATGCTATTTATCATTAATAAAAAATCTTGTAATAGGGTACTTGTACCTCTCCAAAGAAGAAAGAGGTCATCTACAAAGTGTCTATAAAAGACAATATGTGGATGATTGAATATGACCTCTTTCTCCCAAGCTACCATAACAAGGTTCGCATAAGAATTGGCGCAACTAGTCCCCATAGCTACGCCACAAAGTTGTTTAAAACACTTATCCTGGAAAATGAAAACATTATTTTCCAATACTATTTCAAGAAGGAGGCATAAAAAATCTGCTTCTGAAGTGCTAAAACAGTCCACTAGCAAATTCTTGACAAGTTGTATACCCTCTCTATTAGGGATGCATGTAAAAAGTGACACAACATCCATGGTAACAAGGAGTGTGTCATTTAAATTTTCAAATGTATTCACTGCATTACATAAATCAGATAGAAACTGACTAGTGTCTTTCAATACATATGTATATCTACAAAGGACTTCCTTTAGTCGAGTGTCTAAATAGATAAAAATCGGCTCAGTAAACCAGCCTGAGCCGGCCACAATGAGGCTAAATGGAGAAAGTCTGTCATTTTTGTGTATTTTCGGGAGCCCATTTATACGTGGAATCAAAGGAGATTCAACAAGAAAGTATTTATAGAGCTCTGGTGTTAATAGACTAAGAGTTTTACATTCTTCTAGAGTATTTTGAATACTAAGTATCATACTGTCAACTTTGTCAAAAGATAAAGATTCATAAGCATCACTTTCTAACATATGTAGCATGGACTCTACATAAAAAGTTCGATCCATAATAACAATGAGACCTCCCTTGTCAGCAGGTCGGATAATAATACTGTCATTATTCTTAAGATCTAATAATGCTCTACGTTCAGATACTGATAGATTCTCATCCAATGATGTATTTGGATTGCTAAAATTAGTGTACAGATCATTCTCTACAGCTCTCAAAAATACTTCTAGATTATATTGTAAATGTGGATTGTACAAGCTTTTTTTCTTAAAAGTGTCAAACCTTCCATTATTTGTCTCAGGAAACATCATTTTCAAACTGATGTTTCTCACAAATAGCCTCACAGCTAATAAGGCATCACTTATGTCCATGGTGTTCGATGGAACAAAACTCAAACCCTTGTTCAGGACAGACAGTTCATCATTGTTTAAAATATATCGTGATATGTTCCAAACTAATGTCCCTGTGACCAGGCCTTTCTGTGCTGGTAACTCTGGTTCTCTTTCGCCGATTCTTTCCGCTTGGCACCTCTGGAGAAGTCCTGTTCCATCGACCGTTTTCTCCCCATTCGGATAGGAAAAGGGATGGCAGGAAAATCTTCCCCATCCAACATATTGGGTTGTAGTTTATCCAACTGTATTTTTCGTCTGACTACTGTACTAGTGCGATTAAAAACATCTTCACCAGTGGAATTGGTAGTATGTCCCACAGTAGTTTCAGCCGGTGTAAAATATACCGAAGTGACAAGGTTCGAAGTATTAGCCCCATCCAATGATTTCTCAGGGGCTACCTGTGTAGTGGACGAACCTGCCTCCAGTTCATCTGGGTTATTAGTAATCCTATCATTCAAGGATTCAATAAAATTACTGGACCCAGACGTAGCTCTCTTTGGTTCAAGCAAAGTGCTAGCCCTATTGGGACGAGCTTGCTCACTTTGTATGGTGGTTCTTGGCCAAACAAAAATGTTGTTCTTAGAGAAGTCCTCCTTGTCTCTCATCAATTTCTTTCTCTTAACAAAAAGTAAATTGCTCTCATATCTTGCAACCCTGTCCATTAACTAGCATTGCCACCCCTCCGTTTTTTTTCCGGAGTGCCCGGAAATCAGTATGGCACTCCGGTTCTTGCACCCGGAGTCCGGAAATAGCGACGTCAGGCTCGTCAGCGCGTATTAAAAAAAAAAAAAAAAAACATTCCCATCTTGGACTCTCGTTGATTGGCTAATTGCTGCAGACGAGGCTCATGCAGCAAGCAGCCAATCAACACGTAGAGTTAGTAGTCAAAGCCCTGCAAAGCCCGTGAAAATTTATGAATATAAAGCGGCGCTTCAGCTTAAGTTTTTACCTTTTACTTTTGGGTGCTGCTTTAAGATCTGAAATTCTTGCTTGGACCTTCGGACGTCATCTTCAGTGGATTGCCTGCTGCCTGGAAGCCCTGCCTGCTGCCTGGAAGCCCTGCCTGGAAGCCCTGCCTGCCTGGAAGCCCTGCCTGCTGCCTGGAAGCCCTGCCTGGAAGCCCTGCCTGCTGCTTGGAAGCCCTGCCTGCTGCCTGAAAGCTCTGCCTGCTGCCTGGAAGCCCTGCCTGGAAGCCCTGCTGCCTGGAAGGATTGCCTTAGCCCTGCTGCTTGCCCTGCTTGCTGGAGTCTTGCCCTGGCTGGAGGAGAAGTGCTGTGGACTTGGTGGTGGTGTGTTCCCCTGCTTGCTGGCCCTTTAGCTGCCTGTTCTCTTCTGCTGCTGAGAGCTTGTTTTAGTAGCCCTGTTGCTGATTTTTCTGGAGGTAAGTGGATTTTTTTTTAATGGATTAATTCTTTGGAATTAAGGTAGATTTTCAAAGATTAGTGTGACAAGGGGAATGAAATATTGCCAGCACAGCTACTAGTGATTTTTTTAAATATTAAATTTATATTAATTCACTAGCTGTGCTGGCACTATCTCATTCATTGATGGTGACAAGATGTGTGTAACTATCTAGATGTTCAACATGTGGTGATTAACTAGAACAGTTTCTAATCTGGTTTTGGACTTGGTTGCAGTGAATATATAATGACTTCATGATTTGTATAAGATGCTTGGACTGTAGATCTGTCTTTCTAGTCTGTCATCACCGTGATGTTTACCTTGACCTGTGTTTCTTCCTAGGGTGTCTTTCTAGGGTGTACAGTCTTCGTAGTATAGTGAGGCTTAAATGTAGCTTTTGTCTAGTTTGTCATCACAACTGTTTACCTTTTATCTGTGTTTTCTAGGGTATACCGTCTATACCAAAGCTTAGCTCATTTGATGTTACAGTGAATATATGATTACATGATTTGTATAGGATGCTTGGACTGTAGAACTGTCTTTTCTAGTCTATCATCACCGTGATATTTACCTTGACCTGTGTTTCTTCCTAGGGTGTCTTTCTAGGGTGTACAGTCTTCGTAGTATAGTGAGGCTTAAATGTAGCTTTTTTGTCTAGTTTGTCATCACAACTGTTTACCTTTTATCTGTGTTTTCTAGGGTATACCGTCTATACCAAAGCTTAGCTCATTTGATGTTACAGTGAATATATGACTACATGATTTGTATAGGATGCTTGGACTGTAGAACTGTCTTTTCTAGTCTATCATCACCGTGATGTTTACCTACTGTCAATGTGAAATATCTCATGTGGTTTTGAGCTTGTTACAGTGAATATACACAGGATATTTTCTAACGTTTTGTTGTGTAGATATTTAAGTTTTGAGACGACTTAAATATTTATTTAGTGACACTGGGCCACTACCTTGGCATTGGTCAAACTAGCAATGTTTATTACTATTGCACAGTAAGACTGAACACACTTTGTTAGGGCCTTAAAGTTGCTTATAAGGAGTAGCTGGCTGATTATGCTGTAGTCTGGGGAAAGGGGGGGGGCATAGTTAGTAAACTTGTGCCAGCCTTTCCCTTGTGTATATAAATCAGACCTCAAGTGTGTCTCAACTGCTTTAGCAGGGGCCCAAAGCACTGTTAAATAGGGTGCTCGAGGTCTTCACTTGGCCACTATGCTCAACTCTAACTGTGCCAGTGGGAGGAGGTGGTGGTGAGGATCTGGAGTGGAAAAGGGGAGAAACCAGCCCCAAGTTGACTGGTCTCTGTGCTTTGCACTTAATATGGGGTGTTGCATCTGGAATTGTGGGGCTATGGAATTCATCTTTATGTCTGCCATACGGTCTCTTATCATTATGCAAGTTATTACTGTTGCAGCCAGAGGGTATTATGATTGCTGAGTTACATATTTCATGTTTATCATTGTGTCGGCCCACACTATGTCCTGTTTGTCTTTATGCAAGTTATTACAATTGTAGCCAGAGGTATGATTGCTGAGCTGCCATGTATTTCATCTTTATCTTGTCAGTCCACAGTATGCCTGAACTTTCTTGCTGTGTTCAGACTCGGCTGGATAACATTTGCACTGGGTTCTACATAAAAGTAGAGGGTCTTAATTTGGTGCATTGCTGTAGTGTCTGACCCATGTGTTTTACACACAGTTGAATGCCTTCTGTGCATATTCTGCTGTCACACCAGGTTCATGTGTAACAGCTGCAAGTCCCTCAGACAGGAGTTGCTTCTGCCTTTCATTGCTTTACCTTCACTGTAATTTTTCATGAGGAGTTTCATTTTTTTTTCCCTATACCAACTTGGTATTACTAGGGTGTGAAAGTCTGGAAATTCACATGTGAATGTGAACTCTGGCTAGTGGCTACTGACTGACACAGGCCCCACCAGGCACTGGTGTTGGTCACAAGTGTTTTGATTTTCTATTAATAGCTGTTTTGGTTTATTGTAGTGTTGAGCAAGGATCCTACAGGAATCATGTTCAGGAAAAGGTCAATGGATCATCAAGAAGAGGCTGAAAGCGCGTCTCCTAAGAGGTTTTTCTGCAGTTATAATAAGGTGTGGGAGCAAAGCTACTCATGGGTGCGACCTGTTCCAAATGCAGATGCCATGGCAAAGTGCACATCCTGTGGAACAACTTTCACTGTAAAATGGGATTGGGAAAAGGCATTGAAAAGCCATCAGAAGTCAGACAAACATCATCAAAGCCTTCACCTCCAGAGGCAGAACCTCGTAATGACCAAGTTTATTCAGCCACGTAGTGTAACCAGTGAAGCTTCCAAAGTCACTGCAGCTGAAGTGACAGCAGTCTATCATGGAGTGAAACATGGTCACTCATATGTATCCATAGATTGTGGAGGTAAGCTGGCACCGACAGTCTTCCCTGATTCTACTTTGGCTTCGAAATTTACCTGTGGGAAGACAAAATCTGAGAGTATTGTCATGAATGTTCTTGCACCTCATTCAGAGGAGCTCCTTCTGCAGGAACTTGGCGATTCCTATTTCTCAGTGGGATCAGATGCATCCAGTAAAGGGAACAGAAAAATGTTCCCTTTAGTTATTCAGTACTTTACTCACACCCATGGCACACAACAGAAACTCCTTGATTTCTATGAGGATCATAACGAAAGTTCTGAATGTATCTTTACTAGAATAAAGGACATCCTTGTGCATAAAGGACTCAAAGTACAAAACATCGCTAGCTATGCTGCAGACAATGCCTCAGTCAATTATGGAAAGCACAGGTCTGTTTTTAAAAGTTTGAAATCTGAGGTGCCTCACATCATTGCAGCAAACTGTTTATGCCATGTAATACATAACTGTGCCAAGCATGCAAGCAAGGCCCTTGCAAAGTTTGATGTGGAGACTCTGGTTTTGAAAGTACATAGTGATTTTTCAGCATCTGCTAAAAAAATGGCACTGTTGAAAGGCTTCTATTCTTTCCTAGACCAGGACTTTAAGGAAATAATGCAACATGTTGTAACAAGGTGGCTGTCTTTGTTCCCAGCTGTGGCAAGGCTGGTAGAATGTTGGCCTACTATTAAAAGTTATTTTATTAGTCAAGAGCCTGAGGACTGTCACCCCCTTATCTGGAAATTTGTGGAGGCCGATGAGGATGGCATCAGTGGGGATGTGTCTGAGGCAGAGTGCTACATACATTTCATGCACTACATCCTGCAGGTATTCCACAAGTCTATAGCAAAACTTGAAAGTAACACTCTCTCTGCTCCAGAGTTGTACACCATGATGAAAAGTCTAAAAGATGAGTTGCAGAGAAGGCTAGATGACCAGTTCTTTGGTACTAAAGTTTCATCTGCCTTACAGCACTTTACTCCAGCTGTCGCACAGCAGGTCTGTAGGACCTTCTGTGATTTTTACAGTAAAGCACTTTGTTACCTACAGAAGTGGTTTGACTATGATAATAGTCCCTTTAAAGCTATGCAGGTCCTCTGCCTCCAACATCCTGTAACTTGGCCAGAACTGCGTACAGTTGCAGACCTCTTCAAATTGGATGTGGACATTGAAGCACTTTACTCAGACTACTGTACTTTAACTGCTGCATTGCCAGCCCCGTTACAGATGACAGAAGCATCTGTAAGTGATCGCTGGGTGACTTTTTTTAGTAAAGCTCCAGACTGCAAGCCACTTTACAGACTGGTGCAGTTTGCTCTTTCAATCCCCCCCCCAGCAATAGCTTTGTGGAAAGGTTTTTTTCACTTATGGGGAATGCGTGGACTGATGTAAGAAATAGAATGCTTGTGTCACTTGTGAAGGTCGAGTTGCAGGTCAAGCTAAACTTTAACATGAGTTGTTCACAATTTTATTCATTTGTGAGAAATAACTAGCCATTACTTGAGGCTGCTAGATCAAATGCCAAATATAGCTTCAAGTATAAGCAATGATTTCTAGCAAAACTGAAGATACTTTAAACAGTTGCTTTTCTTTTACTACTGTGTGTGGTGAACCCTTAATGTACTGCTTTGAATGAACTGGTGTTTTTAATATCTAATTGTATTTCCATTTTAGTACTACCTGTGATATGAGACTTGGGCTTAGTTTTCCCATGCTTGTGTGTGATGTACTGTTGTATGTAGTGAACCTTTTGAAGTATTGCTAAATAAAGTTTTTTTATTTACTTTTGACTCGTCGCACATTTTTCTACTTATTGGTAACTGTATGTGATATTAAAGACTTATGCTGAAGGGTGGAGTAAAGGGGTGTGGCTATTAAAAGGATTGGGTGTGGCTTGATTGTGCATGGGGCGGGGCTTGTTTGTCAGGAAATGGCACAGTAGAAAGGTGGCAACCCTACCATTAACTCATGTAGAAATATTTCAGTTAGGTCACTTCCATATAAGTCAGCTAAATCACATTGCTCCTCCACAATAGTCTTTCTCAAATCAACCTCTAGGGGCTGAAAATAATCTACCAAAAGTTGTAAATATGCTGTACTTGCTTTGAGATTGATCTGCTGCCATCTGGCAAGCAGATCTGGATATGCATTTCCGTATGTTGGCATG
Source organism: Protopterus annectens (assembly GCF_019279795.1). Classification (NCBI taxonomy): domain Eukaryota; kingdom Metazoa; phylum Chordata; order Ceratodontiformes; family Protopteridae; genus Protopterus; species Protopterus annectens. The sequence goes on along the minus strand of NC_056726.1, from coordinate 1,139,298,692 downwards.
TTCAATATGCGCAAACCCCTTGGAATAACTTTGCAAGCAATACTAGCTTCTAAATGAAAGCGTTGACATTGAAGTCTCTTAAACTTAAAAATGTTATTCTCAATGTCCCGCTTAAGCTGTTTAACTAGAATTTCATTCTCTGTTGTTAAAGTCAAAGCTTTACCTTTCAATGTTGCATCACTGTCCATAGCAAGTAGGGGGTTGTTCACTTCATTCAGCATTGTACATAGTCGATTCACAAAGTTGTCGCCTTCTCGTACATGCCCAGGTGCTGACCCACAAATTTCTGTTGCTTCCTCCATGCGCAAAAAACAAGTTAAAGTATAAATCTCCCAAACCAACTTCACGAAGTAAAATCCAAAAAGTTCACCCAGCAGAGGGAGGAATATAGCAACCAGTAATGAAGAGTTAATACAAAAAGAGCGTAAATGTCAATTCAATACTTCACCAACAGGACCACGTATTCAGGATGTAAAACCCCAATTCCAAAAATTGCAAATGATTCAAACAGCTCCAAAATATCAAAGAACACAGGTTTAATATGTTAGCGCTTTCACGGACAAGGCCGCTTCTTCAGACATTATAAAAACAGGAACTGACATCACAATTTATGTACACACATCCTGCCTTACACTTAAAGTGATATACATAGCAAAAAGAAAAATAAAATAATGAACATTGTACAATCTATCCTAGAACACTCTATACTCATGTAGATGTATGCTATAAAATAAAATAATTAAATGTGATAAAATAAAATAGTGCATAAAACATAAAATTAATTTATAGCGATCTAGCTTTAAAAATTGGCTTCAGAGGAACCGATTCATTCAGTCCCCTGCCTCTGTGAGCAGCTAGATGAAGAATCCAATGTGTCTCCGCTTCCTCTGTCAAATTCGAAATGTCCCCTCCCCTAATGTTAATATGCTGAACATGCACAACCTGAAAGGTAAAATAATGTTGATTTCCTTCACATAAAATATGCTTTATTTTAAGGCTGGATATACAGGTCAGGTACTGCTGTGACCATATAGCTACATTGGATATAAAGAGTACACACCCCTGATACACTGCCTGTTATTTGTGCAATTGGAATATGACACCACAATAACTCATTTCATAACAATTCCCACCTGTAGTGTGTCCTATAGCTTGTACAATTCAAATGAAAACATAATCTGGTCTGTGAAAACATATGGAATTAATACTCAGTACAAAATGTCAGTTGAATGAGTGTGCATACCCTTAAACTTGTGTACGACCCTCTTGAGATAACAGCATTCACCCGTCTTTGTCTGGACTCTACCATCATGGCACATCTTCACTTGGCAATAGTTGCTCACCTTCCTAGAAACACCTTTGATTGTATTTCAATGGAACTGTAAAGGGTAGAGGTCACATTCAAGATGTGAAACATTATGAAATGATCTTCTGTGGTCTGATTGTCATACAGCAAACACACCTGGCATTCCAGCGAGGGTGTGTACAATTGCAATATCTACTTTATATAGGTGTTGATATAGCTGGTAGTGGTAGGCATGGACAGAGGGTCATAATACAGGTGGACACTTCTTTGATTGATACCTGATAATCATGCCTACTCCAGTAACCACATCAGTGTCAGGGCAATGAAACCACCAGTAGCTGTACACATATATGTCTGTTTTATGCACTGACACTGATATTACACACATGTGCAACATGCACAACCAGTTTACCTGACTGCTTGAAACTCATGAGATTAGTTTTGTGCCTTCCAGCTGAACATATGCATACATACATACATGTGCTCAGGGGATACTTGGTATAGATTTCTATTGAATGTAAGTATGGCACACTGTATTTACAGTCTTGCTGTTCAATCATACTTCTTAACCTGTTACAGCAGTACATCTGGACAATGGCTCACATACATGGGTGTCAAAAGGGACATCAGTATTGATACTGTATTAATATAGCTGCGGCATGCATTAGTACTTTGATTGCACAGTATGGTTTAACATCACTGTGATAACCTGGAAGATGTCAACAGTCATAAGTAGGCTATTATGTTACAATGCCATTGCTCACAGACTTGCCAATGGTTTGGCTGACATAACACAGGTATATGTGTATATGACTGCAGATAACAGTCACAAATGAGCTTATTGTACAGCAGAACACTGTACAGTTGAATGTTATTAATTCAATATATCACATGCAGTTCAATACACATGTTTGTAACAGTACTCTACTATGCACACTCCCTGTATAGGTGTCTTAGCCTTACAAGGCAAACATGTGTCATACTCATAATCACAGGTAACATGGATATGGAAAACATCCCATTAGCTGGCCTAGCAGTGGCACAGTCACAACTGTTTGACAGACACCCCTTCAGTTGTCATATATGAGCTGTCCTTTCCCAAGTGAGTCAGGCTCCTGAGCTGTAATCCCATCTCACAACCTCTCAGAGCATCACATCTGGACAATGCCTAAAATGATGGGAGGATAATTAGGGACAGACTTTAAATATACCTGTTACAAACATAGGAAGTTTGTAGAAGGATACATTTTGCATCATAGTAAATATTCTTAAGGAAGTAGAGCCATAAGCGCAAGTGTTTGTCATTACCTGATGACTTCAATCATCAGCTATTTGCCAGAAAAATACAGATCACAGGAGGAACAGACAAAAATACATGATGGTAAAATGTGGACATTCTGTGAGGATCTGTACAGTTCAGAGGTATGTCTGTGATATTTCCCACTGCAGAGAAAGCCAGATGCTATGGCCATAGCAGCTGTATAGCAGGACATTAGTTCATGTCTTGTTGGGAAATATATTCCTCCAAATCATATTTCCCATTATTACAGACCAAGTACTACATTCAATTACTTGCTTACATGTTCCAGTTACCTTTTTTCTTTCTTCTCTTTTCTACTTTATGTTTAATTTATTTTTCTCTTTCTCTCTGTGCACTACAGGGATAGAGTTGGTTTGAATAGGTGGCAGCATGGCTTTTGTAGGTGTTGCTCATGACCAGGTGATAGCCTGTGCACCTATTGGAGTTCCCCACTTGCTAACTGCATGCAGAGCAGCTGTGTAGTTCTTCCAATAGCCAATGTCATGGCAACACACTCATATAAATGAGTACTGCATGTGGGCGTTGGTCCTTTCCCTTCCTTGTCAGAAAGAAATCCTGGAGTTGTGTGAGCTACTACATCTTACAACAAGACTTGTGGAGACAAGCCAACTAAACGGTGTGGAAGGTTCAAGACCTAGGAGCAGAATGTGAGCATTGCTGTTATATGTTTGGAATACTGCTAGTTTAACAGGGTTTGTCTGCTCATGCTACTTCTGCATGGGTTTCAGTCTGAAAAAGTTCTGTCTCTGCATAGCTTTCAACTGTAGGTCCATCCTCCTAATGGCCACAGTTTAGCCTGTTATGTATGGGCTGTTAACCAGACAGGTGTTGTCCTTGGCAAATCAGTAGCATACTCTGGTGACTGCATTATGTAAATGGTAACGTCCATTTGTTTTTCTGACTTCATATCACTCAGAAAAGATATGTTACAACAATCCATGTAACACCAGCAACTTTCTCAGTGTATAACAGCAATATTCCATGTATGGCCGTGCATTTGGGCTTCAGTCCATCAGTTATGTCAGGCTTTGTCCAGATGTCATACAGTAGTAGGAGGATAGGTATACTGGTCTATGATTATTTAGTGCTGTAATTCCTGTTGAGGAGAATGGCTGGGAAACATGTTGAAGTCTGTACATTCAAGAGGTAGGTGTATAGAGAATGCTCTTCGATGGCCTTGTAACATATTTTATGTTGGGGACAGTAACACATGTTTTAAAACTAGGCTGTTAGAACATGTCAGACATATTACTGATAAGAAATATGTCACTTCTATAGCTGTACATTTGAATAAATCACACCATGGGGAGAGTAGTGTGTCTCAAGGTACTGTTTCTGAAAACATCTGTTCCTCAGTGTGATGAAACTTTCATAAAATGACAATTGTTATGTACAGACTTCACTGTATTAATATTAGCTGTGATACTTTATCCCATAGGAGGTTAAATGATGAGTGTAATTGAAGGTTGTGTATTCAGTTATGTAATTAGGTGTTAATTGCTTCTTGAGAATAAGGAATGTATTTCTGGTGATGTTTACTCCTCGAAGGCTTTGGCCATGACATCAGAGTATAATAAACATGTGTGACTTACTGGCTGGTTGTGTTTTTATTTGCTATGTTCAGATATTTTATTTGTTTTGCTAAGAGATTGTTGTATGTCTGGCCATTGTGTATGGCCTATCATGATTTTGTAGCAGTGTACTGTTCACTCATTTATTTGGACTATGGGAGGGGGGCAGATGTGAGTTTCATGGCTGCTTTTGTATCCAACTGTGCATGCTGCCTATTAGCAGCATATGTTTCTACGGGCATTTTGGGGCATGTACACACATATATATATATATATATATATATGTGTGTGTGTGTGTGTGTGTGTATATATGTATCTCTCGCTCTCTCATTTTATATATATATATATATATATATATATATATATATATGTGTGTGTGTGTGTGTGTGTGTGTGTGTGTGTGTGCATGTTTACGCATGTATATATATATATACATATACATATACATACATATATATATATATATATATATATATATATATATATATATATATATATATATATATATATATATATATATATATATATATATATATATATATATATATATATATACACATATATATATTTTGGGTTGGGAGGGTGGCCTAATGGTTAAGGTGTTTGCCTTACAAACACAAGGTGCAGGTTTTGAATCTCACAAGGGATAATTGGCTAGGCTTAAAATGGCTCGCAAGGGCAATTAGCCTAGTACTAATCTATGAACCTATATGCGTATACAGGGTTTGATTCTCACATGGGGTAATTGGCTAGGCTGAGAATGGCCCACAAGGGCAGTTAGCCTATTATTAATCTATGAAAATATATATATATATATATATATATAGATACAGATATGTACATGTATGTTTATGCATATATTTGTATACATATATATATATATATATATATATATATATATACGTGCTGGAGGCTGAGCAGGAGGGGCCGGCTGACCATCTAATTGCCCCATGTGGCCTCAAGCTGGAGTAGCAGATCTCCAAACTCCTTTCAGAGCTCGCTACACACCAGTCTCTTGACCTGGCTACAGGTGACGGTATCCTTTCTGCGCCCAGTCCCAGGGGGGAATGAGCCTCATCCCCTGAGGCAGTTCCCCCCAAAGGTGATGCAGAACCAGTGGATAAGAAGGTCCCAGGGTGGGTCCCAGATGTGCTGGGGCTCAGTGCCATGGCCAGATGAGGTGGGAGAGGTGGGTCCACTGGGACCGGCCTTCTGAAACGTGCTATGGCGTTGCAGTTTTAGAGAATATGTGGGTTAGTAATAGTCAACACAATCCAGGATTAGTTATAACAGCATGCATAGATATTCCCATTAACCTAAAACAGCAGATTTGTAACAGTTGCATAGCAAACAGAACACATGCATATATGGAACCAATGTGGCCATTACAATGGCATGCAGGTTACATTGATAGCAACAGGCCACCAATGATAGTATTTCAACATGGAACATTCATAGAAACACATTTCAGTATTTACTGAACAATAGGACATATGTCCCAACAGTAGGTCTGGTGTAAAACATAGACATTGATTTGTGTATAGATTATTGTTGCAAATATGGTGGGGGGAGGTCAATTAACAACTTGTACATCCTTGCAGTACTCACAACTTTAATGATCATTGCTCTAATCATTACTCTACAGGTATTATTACAATACCATATGGCCTTGGTTTGGCCAGTGGTATGTTTGTACATAGTGTATAATTCAACCGTCTTATAGCTAATTTCTACTTCTCTTACCTTTAAGACCCATGGGGGAAAGGTTTGTTAACACTACCTGACTGTTTCTACACATATTCCCAACATCCTAGTTAAAATTATGCATACAGCTTACTGCCACTCCTGAGATTCGAACCATGGCTGTGTCTGCTAAAAGTGCAACAACGTGTGTTTCATCAGAGTGAGCTATTAAGAAACTGCTGCTTTTTTCTTCAGTGTTTTCTGTCTAAATCTCTCTTGGTTGCACAATCTGACCTTGTAATTTCAACATTCCCATACAGACATTCCTAGACATATTTTTATGTAGCACAGTGTAGGAAACAGTGGTTAACACAAATGTATTTATTATTTATTTTATTTTACATTTTTTAACTGGGAAAGTCCAACTTGATACATGTCCATTTTCAACGGAGTCCCGGGGAGAAAAGCTCCAAATGTACATAAGTGTAATAAATACAGTGAAATTACTACATTGAATTATCACAACATAGATATTTGTTTATTGATATATACACACAAGTACATGATTTTCTGAAGTACAGACAGGAAATGGTTGGACGTTAGTAGCTGAGAAGGAAAGAGCTAGAGATTACATCAGAGAAGGGGAAACACAATTAAAGTGGTTACCATACATGATATCAACCTTACTTTAAATCTTACCAGTAGGTGAGAGACAAATTAATCTTGAACAGTTAAAGGATCAGAGTTTTATTCTTGTAGCAAGGTTCTCATATATAGTTTATGTTTGAGTTGGGTTAGTCAGGGTTTGTACAGGGACAAAGCCAATGCGTTTTTAGGTATTTATTTAGGGATATTTTGAATTGGGATAAGGAGGGTAGAGTAGTAAGTTCAGCAGGAAGTAAGTTTTAGTTTTTTACCAGCAAAGTTGGAGAATAGCAATTCACCAGCTGAATTGCTGGCTTTAACAGTTTGTACTAGTATTCTGTTGGAAGACAGAGGGCTTTTAGGTTACTGTAGGGAGTGATAATATTTTTCAGTATGGGTGTACTGTCTGGTTGGAAGAGAATTTTGTGAGCAGCTATAAGTTGGTTATATTGAAGTTGATAGGGTAGTTCTAGCTAGTCTAGTGATTGAAGGTTTAGACAGTGATGGGTTCTGTAAGTTGAACCTGTAGCAAATCTGGCTATATTATTGCAGCAGCTAGTAAATTTATTGAGGTTTGATTTGCTTAGGTTTACAAAGATGGGAGAGGCATAAAGAAGGGTTGATAGCAGGTGTGTCTGGGCAATAACAGTTCTGGCAGATGGGGTTAGGAATTGTTTAATCCTGTATAAAGAGCCTAGTTTCTTATTAACTGTTTTGGTAGTTTTGTCTATGTGAGCATCAAACTTCAGGTTGTTGTCGATGATTTCTCCTAGTAGTTTAGTACAAGGTTCTTGGGAAATTATGGTGCCATTGTTAGATGTTATGGTGAGAGGTGGTGAGAGGACCTTGTGTGTAGGGGAGAAGAGTAATAGTTTGGTTTTACTCGGGTTTAATAGTAGACGGCAACTGGTGAGCCAGTTCTCTACTTTGCTGAAAGTGATTTGGGATAAAGATTATAAATCTATGCGGGAGGTGGCAGAGCAGATCAGGGTGGAGTCATCTGCATACTGAATACATGTTGCATCTGGGATGACTTTGTGCAGGTCATTAATGAATAAGGAGAATAGGCGGGGACCTAATATAGATCCTTGGGGGACTCCAAGGGTGACTGGTAAAAAGAAGATAGGTTATCTTCTTCCCGTAGTACAGTTTGTTGTCTGCCACTCAGGTAAGAATGAAACCAGCTAATTGCTAGGTTATCTATGGAGAGTGGTTTTAGTGTATCTAGGAGTAGCTGGTGATTTACCATGTCAAATGCCTTAGATAGGTCTAGAAAGAGAGTTGAGGAGAACTTGTTGACATTACGGTTTTGATTTATTGTGTAAGAGAAGGGGAGAAGGGCTGAGGTTGTACTATGGGAAGGTCTAAATCCATGCTGAGAGGGGGCTAGGAGAGTGTTCTGATTCAGGTAGGTTAGAAATTGCTTATGGATGCATTTTGCCGTTATTTTCCATTATTTTAGCCAAGAGAAATAGGATGGCTATAGATCTATAATTTGAGACTTCAGTGGAATTTCCTCCTTTGTGACGAGGAATAATGTGGGAGATTTTCTAGATGGAGGGGATATAAGCTTTGAGAATAGTTCAATTGATTAAAATTGAAATCGGATAGGCTGTTTCATTAATGGCCTTTTGGAAAAACTCTGTGAGTAGTAGGTCTGCTGAAAGGGCTGGTAGGTTTCAGTTTCTTAAGTAGGGACTTAATAAAAGATGGTACTGGATTAAACCTGAAGGGGATTTTATTATCGTGTGTGGGTATGGTAGTTCTTGAGGTATTGGGAGATACTTTGTTGGCTAGGGATTGCACGGTTTCTGTAAAGAAAATGTTAAAGGTGTTAGCAACAATTTTAGGAGATTGTTGTAGGGTAGCTAAGAGGGTAGGGGTCGATGATTTACCTGAGTGGAGAAGTTAATTTAAGCCTCACCAGTATATTTTGTGGTTGATTTTGGTGCTTTTGTTACAGATTACAGTAATAACATTTTTTGTCTAGCATAATTGACTTCTTTGTGTCATTTCTCAATTGTTTATATGTGAGGTGATCTTTTGGGGATTTAGTGGTTCTCCAGGAGGTCCACGCTTTGTTTCTGCTAATAATTTTTTGTCTTGTACCATTGGTTAACCATGGTGCTACTTTGTTAGTGGTTCTGATAGTACATTTGGGAGCATGGCTATCTAAGATAGCAAGAAATTTAAAGTTAAAGTATGAGACCGCTTCATCTAGTGGAAGTATTTTTAGGTTGGACCAGTCACATGAGTTAAGTTCATTCTGGAAATTAGTCTGAATAAAGTTCTTAGTATTCCAAATGGTTTTAAAGATAGATTGTTGAGGGATGTCATTTATTTTTCTGATTATATAGGTCAGGAAGTGAATCACTGATTTCCTCCGGTAGGGCACCTGTGTTATATATCTGGGGTTGGTTGTTTATTAATATCCAGTCTAGGATACTTTCCTTATTGTTAGGCTTATTGATTCTGGTAGGGGAAGATATGACCTTGGAGAAGCCATGTAAATTTATATGGGTGGAGGGGAAGTTTGATGAGCAGGTATTCCGGTCAATATTAAAGTCCCTGAGAATAATAGCTTCTTGGGGGTAGTTAGTGGATAGCCACTGGAGGATACCTTCTAAGGTATTTGTGTTGTCACCTGGGAGAATATAGATACAGACTATGTTTATATGACCTTTGTGATGAGCATTTCTGTGTTGCTAGTAATCAAGGCATTTGGAGTACTAGTTTTGGATACTTCTAGTGTGGATTTTTATAAGATGGCTACTCCACCTCCTTTCCTAGAGATGCAATCAAATATTGTAACCTGGGGGTATAATCTCATTATCAGAGGTATTAGGTTTGAGCCAGGTTTCAGAAAGGCATAGCATATCAGGGGAGGGCACATCCAGGAGGGCATGTAAATAGTCAATGTTCTTACTATTCAGATATCAGATCTTGGTGAATGCAACATGTCAAGCCATACAATACCAGAGTAAACACAACCAGTCCAGTATTTAGACCTTTATTGCCAGGCAGTTACAGTTCTATTTCTTGGAAGACCTGTGGGGGAAATGTTTGTTAACTTCTACACATATTCACAAAATCCTAGTTGAAATTATGCATACAGTTTATTACCTCTCCTGGGATTCAAACCATGGCTGTGTCTGCTAAAGATAAAACAATTGGTATATCACCAGAGTGAGCTACTGAGAAGCTGCTGTCTCTTCTTTTAATGTTTTTTTCTCTAAGTCTCTCTTGATTGTTCAATCTGACCTTGTAATTACAACATTCTTATACAGACATTGTAGATATACTTTATGTAACACAGTGTGAGGAAACAGTGGTTAACACAATATTACTATGCAGATATCAGATCTTGGTGAATGCAATATTTCATACCATACAATACCAGAGTAAACACAACCAGTCCAGGATTTAGAACTTTATTGCCAGGCAGTTACACTTTTATTTAAATATGACCTATATGGGACTATTACTGTTATATTGCCTGGTATATTCAGTACAAACCATACACATTTTTATAGTGCCAGGTGATATTTTACTCCTTTATATTTATTTGGTATGATTACTACAAGCAGGATTGTTACTCACCAGCCTGGCAATGCAGCCTTCGCAGCCTACTGGCATGGGCTTCCTGAATCACAGCCCGCTCAGCTGGAGATGTAATGAAAATAAAGAAACATTTAGGCATACCTATCCATCACATACACAGGCTGGACTTTGGTAAACAGTTTTTGCTATGAATACTTACACACTGCTGGGACATCTCCCCTCTCTCTTGCTTCTTGGACCCACTGTTCCAAGAGCTCCCTCTTCCTCGGTTTCAATTTGGCATAGTGGTGCCGGACATGCTCTCAAGTCCAAGGGATACCAGTGGCACTGGTGAGATCATGGGCGAGATTTTCCCAGGCTTCCGCTTTGTATTGGGAAGCCTGGTACTGGTCCTGCAGCTATCTGATGTGATGTTTTTTCCAGGACTCCTACCAAGACTTGGACTCCTGTATGCCCCAGCACTGCGCCCGAAAATGCATGCCCTCTCAGACACCTGTCATACTGCCTACAGTGGGGAGCTGCAACCAATTATGAGCTGTATTCCCACCTGTGGGGTTTAAATACAGCCAATTTCCCACCCTTTGCCATGATTGGATGGTTCTGACTATGCTGGGGATATATATGGGGAAACCTGCTTAGCTAAGGTTGGCAGTGCTTAAAGGGGCAGGTTCAGCATTGCTTACCAATGGGCAAATCCACTTAGCTGGGCTACTCATTGCTTAGTATTCATATGTACACAATGCTTACACCCGGTCAACACAGCTGTGCAACGCTTAGCATTGCTTAGGTTTTATTTTATTGGACGACCACCTGTATGGGATTGATTCATCATTCTTTACATTATATATATTTATTTACCTTCCCTGACATCCCCCAATGTGCTTTAATTACATTTATTCTTGTGTGACTATACTATACTGTATGGGGCACCTGTGTTTATATGGTGGTTTCACTACTTTATTACACTGACACTTCACATCTGGGCCTAATACACTACTCTGGTTGAGAAAAATAAGTTACTTCCTGCATAAATATACAAATAAATTAAAATTGTAATGTTTACACAAACAAAATGGAAATGGCTGTAGTGAGGCTTGAACCATGAATGGCTACATACAAGGGATACACCCTAACCACTACCCTATTGCACTTATACTTATGTTTATGGTGCCTGTCTATTGCTTTTTATCTTTTCCTACTGTTTCAGCTGGGCTAACTGTAGCTAAGCAACGGGCACACCCATGCAGCTATGCTTAAACTTTACTGCACATGTGAAAAATTGTTGTGTTTTTTACTTCATGCCCTTCAGAATGTCCAAGCTAATGCTGAACCTGTTATTCTATCAACTTTGTGGCTTTGTAGGGACGATTGTCCCTTATGGCTTTGTTCAGATTCCTTACTCTGATGGGTTGGGAGGTGTGCGCTATGTGCTTCATACCCTGCTGAAAATTCATGCTTATGCTTTACCTGTTATTCTATCAACTTTATGGCTTTGTAAGGATGATTATTGCTTATGCCTTTGTCCAGATTCCTTAATCTGACGATTTGGGAGGTGTGCGCTATGTGCTTTGTACCCTGCCGAATATTCATGCTTATGCTAAACCTGTTATTCTATCCACTTTTTGGCTTTGTAGGGAACGATTGCCCCTTATGGCTTTGTCCGGATTTCTTACCTTGATGGGTTGGGGGTGTTACGAGCATTCTCGCTCATTTAAATTGCCATACAGCAATTCCAGTGTGCAGGGGGGCATGTGTATTGTGAAAGCACTGCTGTCAGATACACCCCTGCATTCGTACACAGAACTGTGTCCATTTTACAGCATGGCAGCACGCCTTCATGAATATGCATGGCGCGCTGCCGTGCTGTATGGGAACGGTCCCTTCCATGCAAGAATAAGCTATTCTTGCATGGAAGTTTGCTGAATCATGGGGATTATTACATAAAGAATGTAGTGCTTTCATTTCATTAAATGTGATATTTTTGTATCTACCTATATAATTATCCTCCTTGTTATACAAATTATAAATATCATTCATGCATATTTTTGAAAAAGCTTCTAGGAATGGATGTAATATTGGAACCATAGTGCTAAGTTTTTTATAAGTAACTAAATTGTTTTGTAAGATTCTGTAATTTATTTTAAACATAAAATTTCGTAAAAACAATTTTAAGTCCAATATTACATCAGCTATATCTGATGCTTGAGATGCAATGAAGTATAATCCTTTTTACAAAACTGAGATTTCATCTGATGTAAGCTGATAATTAGATATGTTCTATATTAATGATTTTCCCCCACTCTCCACATTCTCTTGATGGTCTGACTGTCGCTTATGTACTTCCATTTTTCCCCTCCTCGGCTTCTTGACCTGCCTTGATGTTTCAATTTATTTTTGTTTATAGGTAGTGGTAGTTTAAAAAAAAAACTGTTCTTCTTGTGAAGAAATGGTAGATCTTGGAACTTTGGTTCTCAGTACTAAATGTCCATCTGGCATATAGGGAGATCTTGAAGTCTCTCTCATGCTAGATGTTTCTATCAAGTTCTCATTAGAAGGTTCATCATTCCCATTTCCTTGGACATATATTGTTACTTTGTCTGTCACTGGAATGCTATTAGTGGATTTATTTTGATCTTGATATACTCTTGGTGGTCATGGTATCATTGTTTTCCACATCTGTTCTCATTCCTTGTGTCCTAGACCATGCAAACACATGGCCATTCTTGAAATCCTGTGTAACTCTATCTAATTTTTTAGTTTTTAATTTGAAATTTTCTCTCAAAAAAGGTTACTGCATTTATCACTTCCATAATTCTACTATCAACAAGCTTGTCCAGAAAATGTTCATATAATCTGGACTGGTGAGCTGTTATACAGTCTATTAATTTATTTTCTTCTGCAGTTTTCTTCTTCTTTCGGCTTTTCCTGGTTAGGGGTCGCCACAGTGGAACTCTGGTCTGCTAATGATTGGCAGTGGATTTTTTGCAGTTCCGAGTTGCCAGCCCAACACCCAACCTTCAAAGAAGGCACACCCATTCACGCACGCACCTACCTGCATGTCTTTAGATGTCACTCAACCATAAAAAAAATTATTAACAATTTCATATAGCTGTTGCTAACTTCCAGGTTAATTTGTTGCCATGATTTTAAAAGTTTAGGATGGTGTTCACCATAACTAGGCATATTTAGAACATGCAGTCTTCTAGGTACAACTTGAAATTGAATCCATGCTTCTAAATGCATCATTTGTACTTAATATCTCTTATATCTGTAGAGTACTTCTTCTAATTTGTACATATCATTTTTAAATAAATCAAAGTCTATATCTTCTATATGCTCTACACGTCAGTCCCATAGTGATAAAATATAACAAGGAATTGTCTTCCAATTTCAGCATTTCATTAAGATGTTTAAGCATTTTCTTGTTTCGTTCAGCATCTTTGTTGGTGTTATTGGCTATGATGGTATCCTGTAGAATTTCCCTTCTATTTGGATTATAATCCAATTCCACTTGTGTAAATCCCTCGGTGATGCTCACTGGCTGGTGTATGAAAAGCGCAAGTATCAAAATTGAAATAATTACAATAGCAACTTGGATTAATGGCTCCTTAGTCTAACAAACCAAAAATATTGTTACTTTAAGAGAATAATAAACCCTAGTGAGCTGACACACGGCCAGGTTAAAATATAAAACTTTTATTCAGTAAGCACTTTCATGACACTCGGTTGCTTCATCACACCATTTTAAAATGCACTAGAAAACAGCCTTTTATATATATGTGGGTCTACCTGATAACGCCGAAACTGCAAAATGCAGACGACAAGAACGACGACAACGGAAGATCAACAATGGAGATGATCGACAGTTGAAAATCCCGACGCTGAGAACACTGACATGTTAAGGTAAGTGTGTGGTTAGGGTTAGGGGTAGATTAAGTGAGTTAGGGTTAGGGAACGGGTCAGGTTAGTGTGCGATAGTGACAGACTGTAGGGTTAGGGGCGGGTTAAGTAAGTTAGGGTTAGGCCGTGGGTTACGTGAGTGTGTGATACTGATGGACCTTAGGGTTTGGGTTAAGGTTAGTGCATAGATAGTTATGCATGTAAGGTTTAGTGTAGGTTTGTAAGGTTTTTGGTGTGCTTGTGTTGTGTGTGTGCTTTCTGGACAGAGGATTTATATTTGTTAGTTGATTGCTGGGATTGTGGTTTATCGGGCATGTGAAGTTTCGTGTTCTTGAACTTTTGGTTTTGTGGTGTCGGTGATTTCGTTGTCTATATATGTTGTTGTGTCTTTTGGCTTATCCTGGTTAGGGGTCGCTACAGCGGAACTCTGGTCCGCTAATGTTTGGTAGTGGATTTTTACGTGCAGAGTTACCAGTCCTGACGCACAACCTTCAACGAAGGCACGCCCATTCACGCATGCCTCCACACAGAAGACACTCTAGCTGAGAATCGAACGGGACAACGTCTTGCTGTGAGGTGACAACGCTACCGCAGCACCATTACCGCGGGTATAGACCTATATATATATATATATATATATATATATATATATATATATATATATATGAAACAAATAAACATATTATCCAGTAAGAGGCAAAATGCAATCAGCACATCAAATTAAAAATCAACAGTGCATAATAAATAATAAATAAGCTTTGTTTAATAAATCCACCTATCACTACATAGAATGAATTTTATCCTATCAAAAATAGTTGAAATCTATGGTGTCCAATCAGGATACAAGAAAATCAACATCATCATACGTTAAGACTCTTATAATTATGTATTGTTCTAGCCCTATCGAAAAATTGTAAAGTAGTAAAGTTCAGAAGCTTTTGCATATAAGGTGATACATTTTTGAATGTCTGATTGACTAATTTTTATATGTATTATTAATGAGATATTCAGCCTTCGGCACTATGAAGTCTTTTTGCTTTTTAGTATTGAAATGGGAACTGTTATAATCCACTGTGACTACCAATATAATAACAAGGAATCATTAAGAATACTGTTTATAGAATTTTTTTATAGAATGTTTTATATATTTTGAGTTTGTTTGTTGATATATTACAGTTATATCTAACATAGTCCAGGCTTGTTTTTGATAAGGTATTAACATTTTTTACAGTCTTTTGATAGGGCTAGAACAATACATAATTATAAGCATCTTAACCTATGATGATGTTGATTTTCTTGTACCTGATTGGACACCATAGATTTCAACTGTTTTTGATAGGATAAAATTCATACTATATAGTGATAGGTGGATTTATTAAGCAAAGTTTATTTATTATGCACTGTTGATTTTTAATTTGATGTGCTGATTGCATTTTGCCTCTTATTGGATAATATGATTATTTGTTTAATGTATATATATAAATATATATATATATATATATATATACATACATATATATATATATATATATATATATATATATATATATATATATATATACATAGGCTGTTTCCTGGTGCATTTTAAAATAGTCTGATGAAGCAACCGAGTGTTGTGAAAGTGCTTACTAAATAAAAGTTTTATATTTTAACCTGGCCAAGTCTCGGCTCGCTAGTGTTTATTATTCTCTTAGAGTAACAATAGTTTTGGTTTGTTCAATTAATGAGCTATTAATCTGAGTTGTTGGTGTAATTATTTAGATTATGATACAGTGTTACTGCTTTTGCCTTCCATCACACAAACACACTAAGTGGTATTGTGCAGCGGTCAGCACTCATACACAGTAATGTCTGTAAAAAGTAGACTGGCTGACTGTCTGAAGTGAGCATTTGTTCTAATCTAATTTAGCAAACTCCAAGTTTTATAAATGGTGCTCCACTCTAATTGATCTAAAAATTAACAATATAAAAATTATTATACATAAAAATAACTGTATAGCAGGTGGACTGAGCATGCACATGATATATATATTAAACATGTGTCAGCTTGCTAGTGTTTATTATTCTCTTACAGTAACAGTGACAATGTATCTTTTTTGAAAGTGACAATGTCTATTGTCTGTAGGTGTTGTGTATGCATGCTGACTGCCGTGCAACACCGCTTAGCATGTTTTCATGACAGAAGGCAAAACAAGTTACAATGTATCTTTTTTAAACTGACAATGCATCTTTATTGTCTGCAAGTGTTGTGAAATTGCAGGTATTGTGTATGCAATGCATACTAACCACTGTACAACTCCACTTAGTTTGTCTGCACAATGGAAGGCAAAAGAAGTAATGGTAATGTGCATACTAGTTATTAACTTTTATCATTAAACAAAAATGTGGGACATGAACCATGGCCTAAATATCTTACATTCTGTGTGCTTCTTCATGTTTACCAGGTGTGCTACACACACAAGTGATTCACAATTCTAATTTATGCTGTCCTTATCATAGAACCTGATGACTGCCTCACAATGGTTCTAAGCAGAGTTGCTTTTCTTAAGGCAACTTTCACTAGGTTTAAAATATTTCTACATTTCACTGCAGCTATTAATATTAATATAAAAAATTTACAAAATACATTTTAACATGTTAAATATTTTTACACAACTCTGGATTTGAACTATAATACTAATGAACACACAAAACACAGTGGGAGTGTCTTATCTCTCCTTGCCACAGAAACAACTTGCAGTAGGAAAGCAAATAATATGCATACAAGCAATTCCCATTTTCTTCACATATGCACTTGGACATTCACATTTGTTTGTACATGTGTGGCTTACATGTGTGTGTAATGATTGATCACACAACCATTTATGAATATGTTTGCACCAATGCAGTTCTGTATTGTCTTTGTACTCTGCTCATTTATCTCTTATCTGAGCTGTACTCTTGGACATGTAGTCTGCAGTGCATTTTACATTGTTGTCCTTTAAATATATGATAAGAATACATGACAGTGAAAATCAATTTTTCAGCAAAGGCATGAGTGTTTGGCTGTTGCAGAACAAAAATGATAAACGTGTGCAGTTTAGTCCATTTATAAATTTGCTAAAGTTACTTCTACACAAACCCATTGCATGCAAGTTAGTCTGAATTGCTGTTATGTCTTCCTTCTCCCTTCTCATAATCATTCACAGTTGCAATCCATTTGCAACTAACAATGAGGTAGGGCCTATACTACGCTTACATACACAAAGTCAAACTTTTGGTGTTCAGCAAATCTAAGAGGTCATACCTCATTTGCATATTCACATTGCTCAGAGACCTGAATCTACATATAAAAAGGTAACCATATAGTTAGGGAACTTGATGATGAGGAGACTTGAGTCTCTGGAAAAAAAAAATTGCTATTCCTTTTGACCTATCTGCAGAGAAGGCTTCTAATTTTGCTAAAATATGATTTTATTTTTCAGGAACATTCTAGATTTTGTGACCCATCTTTTCTGGTGTCTGTACAATGTTCTTTCAACTTCTTTCTACATTCCCGCCAGCATGGCACTCACCTATTGCTGTCTGAAAATTTGATGCAACATTTTCATTCATTTCCCCTACATTTTCACATATTTTTGTGATCTCTCCTCCCATTTTTGCTCAGCCTAGTCAGTTCTACCCCTCACTTCTATCTTTCTGTCAAGTACCCCAAACATGACCTTGCTTTCCTTTTTTTGGCCTCTTCGATTTCAATTTATACCTTAAAATGTTGATGCCCTCCCAGTCTTTCTTATCATTCTGGTTGCTTCTCCAATTCTTATCATTCATTCTATTCTTGATAGGCCTTCCCTTTTGCCCTAATTCATAGGCTGACATTGTCTTTTTTGCCTTTTCCTCAAAGCCTTGTCCATAACCCTGAGTACTTCTTTCATGACAATTTCCCATAGCATGTCTGCTCTCTCACTTTAGCATGTTTACTCTTTCACTTTGCTTTCAGTACAGTAACTCATATGTCATCCTCTCCCAATGAAATCTTGTAAAATCATGTACCAAAAACTGTGACTTATTGTTATAGTTGGCTTATGATTCCTTAACTTGGACATTCCCACAGTTTGATAATTTTAGCCAGAGATCTGGAGTGCATCTGAACTAAAATCCAAGGCATCCACTGCAAACAATTGAAAAATAAGTATATTTGAAATATGTATTGCACTTTGCTAACTGCATTTATTTGAATAGTTGCTTCATTTGTTAACTGTCTATTTGAATTGCTGCTTCATTTTTGCTGATTGTGTCTGCGTTTCTATCTGCACTTTGAAATTCTGTACTATTGCCTTATATAGCATAGGCTAGATTCAGAATTGCTGAATCTAGACTAATTGGTATCACTGTACTCTAAACCAACTGAGTGTATATCTCAGGTTCCATCTGAGTTGAGCATTGCTGGATAAAGGGTCAGCTTGAGGCTTTCCCATTAGTAGTTTGTCTTAAAACTGTTGAATTCTGTCTGTATTTAAGCCTTGCATTTGCATGTAGCTGTGCATCACACATCAGGGGTTAGGGCTGCCCTGTACTGATGCAAATACCTGGAAATTTAAATTTTCCCTAGGCATCTGTCAGTAGAACCCTCCCAAATCCCCTGTTGCTCGCAGAAAACTCATCCCTATGTAGCCCATCTTATAAATAAGGGCATTGCCTCCAAAAAAGAGGTTATAACTCCCCTGTACTCTTCCCTTATGAGACCAAGTATTGAGTACAATGTGCACATTAGCATGTGCCTTACCAGGCACCTCCATCAATTGGAGATACCACAGAGGTACCTTACAAAGAAAATTCAACGTGTCCAACATCTTTCCTATGTTGATAGACTGATATACCTGTTGCTATACTCGGTGTCCTACAAGACTACTCAAGGGTGACCTCTGCCTAGCCTATAAGGCATCCATGGACCCTGTCCTGATGGAATTGATGCACATTAGCTAGTCAAATGGCATCCATTGCACCTGTTCTAGAGATGTCAATATGAGGAGTGATATTAACAGGACCTGCTGGAGAGACCGGTTCATATCCCAGAGGATCCCCTACTTTGGATTATGCTGCCTGTCTTAGTAAAACAGAGACCTTCACTGACCTGCTTCAAGCATAATCTGGATGACTGGATGAGGAATCACAAATTCACTCCTGGGATTCTACCTGTGTCCCTTTTGGACAGGGACAGCATGTGTTGAGTCATGGCTATCACTAGCACCATTTTAATAGGGAAAAACTTGGCTAGGCTTGTAAGGGTCCCTGGTCCATTAGATTAGTAGCCTCCTATGACCCTATGATCCTATGAACTATAGGGAAAAACTTGGCTAGGCTTGTAAGGGTCCCTGGTCCATTAGATTAGTAGCCTCCCATGACCCTATGATCCTATGAACTGCACACTGAGCAGTATCACCACAGCTCTTCACCCTAAACCATCAAAAGAATAAGCCCCTCTATTATTCCTACATCATAAATTGATCTAACTTACCCATTCCCCAACAGTACTATGGTATAAACCTGACTTTATGGATGGTCACATTCCCATCATTTCTCTGGCCAGCCTGATCGACTTGGGCATCCTGTTTCAATGCAGTAATTGCCTCATGTATACTGACAATCACTTAGTCTTGAAACAAACAAATACTGTATGTGAGAAATGCAATTACTCTGCCAATTTGGTAACAATCCTCTCACATAACAAAAAACAAGACATCAAACAGGTTTTCAGCTCACACACTTCACCTCTCACACAATTTCAGGACATGGTACACAAACCCACATACATGGAGGTATTCACTAGAAGTCTATTAAAGATTAGAGACTTCCCAAGTGCAAGTTATCTGCACCTCAACACGTATCGAAACCACTGCACATAACAATACACATATCAGTGTCTCACCAAATAAGCTCCTAAGACAAAACACCTCAAAACCTAATATCTTGGTCATAGGAGACTCCATAGTGAGACACACAGATTTCCTCCTCACCAGGCTGGACAAGAAAAAGGTCATGGCCAGCTGCCTATCAGGTGGCAGGATCCATCAGATCATGCATGCCCTCAGGTCACTCAACAAGTACTGTTATGACTCTGTGCTAGTCAATGTTGGGGTGAATGACTTTAGATGTACCTCCCTGGATTATATGAAGAGAGACAGGACTGAACTTTCAGATTATGTGTCCCAGGCCGCTGTGATCCTAGCCCTGAGCAACACTCTACCTTCACCCAGGATGATGACACAATATAAAAAAAAATGACTGACTTCAACAATTGGCTTAGCTTCTGGTGTCATTCCAGGGGGAGCCAGTATTTGTCAGCATGGGAAAACAAGGTCAACAGGCCATGCTGCTTTGCCAGAGATGGTCAGCACCTGTCTCCCCTAGGCTTTCCAATACTCACTAAGGTGCTTGCCTCCTCCCATAGTGCCTTTTTTAGGCAATGTCAAAACAACAAAATTTCCAACTTAGCAAAATCTACTCAAGACAAACTCAATGTTCTGCTGCTTAATGCTAGGAGTCTAAACATGAAACTGCACTCCCTGGAAACATTCCTCACTTTGGAAGATGACAATGTCTGTGTAATCATCAAAACATGTTTCAAGACTGCAGAGAGCACCCCAGCTGTGCAAGGCTACAATACTTTCCACACGTTCAGACTGCAGAATGCACTTGAAAGAACCAAAGCTGGAGGTGTCTCCATCTTCATTAAAGCCAAGTACACCTCCAAATTGGTCCATCACTATAACTGTCTAGAACTTCTCCATGCCCAATTAACTATAGGTAAAAAACCCTACCACATCATTGCTAGCTATAGGTCCCCCATCCATGAGCCAAGAGCAGCACAATGCCTACGTGGACTCACTGGAGTCACTCTCCATACAACCAAACATCTTAGTCATGGGAGATTTCAATTATCCCTCTATCAATTGGGTAACATACATGATCTCAAACGTACTCAACCAGAGGTTCCTGGACTTTGTCAGTGCAAATGCTCTGGAATAGATAGTCTGCATCACAAGGGGCTCTAATGTCCTTGAAAGAGTACTCACCAACATGGGTGGTCACTGCACTGTCCCCTGAGTAATGCCCTCCCTGGTAAGGTGGGACCATAATTCAGCCTCATTTGAAGTAACTATTGGACCCAACACCCCCAAAGGAGCAAAAAAATAAGGAACATCTCCAAAGCAAACTACAGCCTACTAAGTGATGGTATGAAAAGTTTTATACCTCCAGCAATCACAGACAATAATGAATCCTATGCAGAGATGTACAGAAATGCCCTGTATAATCCTGTTAGCAACTGTATAGACTTGGTTTTACCTAACCAGATTAAATTAAAACCAGACCCTCCTGAAAAAACAAGCCACCTTGGTGAACATATAGTATAAACAGATTATATAACAAAAGGAAGAAACTGATGTCCAAGAACAAGAGACAACTGCCTCTTCAGAGGAAGAATTCCCTCCACAGATTGAACAAGCAAATCAGAAGTCATGTAAAGTCCTCTTAATCTAATTATGAAGTGAAAATAGCATCCCTAGCCGAGGACGATGATAAGGCATTCTTTAACTCTGTCTGCAATCTAAAAGGGAGTGCCCAGCTATGTGCTGAATTGGTAGTAGAAGGTACCACTCGCACTATACTGGAGGAAATTGCCAACCTGCTAGTTGACAGATTTGGTGCAAACTTCACCCCCCATTCCCACCAGCCATACCCCAAAGCATACCTGACAGCAGTTTTCTACCTAGTATCTCTAGAGATTACAACATATCTGTGCTCTCCAAGACCACAAACATGGCCTTAAAGGGACCAGATAACATCTCAGGTTGCTTACTAAGCAATCTGAAACAGGACCTAATTGACCGCTTGCCATTCTCTTTAACCGTAGCCTGAGAGCTGTGCTTTTTAACAGCATCAGTAATCCCCTTACATATAGGGGGGCATCAACTCACCCTACGAACTATAGCCCAATAAGTCTAACCAGCTTCATCTGCAAGGCCATCGAAAAGATCATCATGGACTTCATCAACAAGGACAGAAAGGATCTTCAAAATCTAGACCAAACACAATTTGGCTTTGTGAAGGGTAGATCATGCTTACTGAACCTGGCAGGTTTCTTTGGAAAGTCAACATAGCCCTGGATGAAGGTAAGATAGTGCATAGAGCCTATCTGGACTTAGCCAAAGCCTTTGACACATCCCCCCCCCCTCGGGTGTCATTGAAAAACTCTCCTTACACCCCTAGATGGGTAGCTAATTGGCTGCCAACAGAACACATACAGTCAAAGCTGGTGACGCCACCTCAACCTGTAGACCTGTCCCCAGTGGCATACCATAAGGATCTGTACTGGGCACCTTACTATATGGAATCAATTTATTGGAAGTCCAGGCTAAAGCAGACGATGATGATTGCAAACTAAGAGCAATCAAGTCCTCAAATGTTGTTAACATATTACAGGAGGGGCTAGCACAAACAAATGACTGGTGCAAAAGTCACGCTCTAAAATTAAATGCAATAATGTGCACTATTATCCCATTTGACAAAGCAGAATGTCTCACTAATTACAATATTGACAGCACCCCTCTAAGTTCAAACCCACTGGTGCAAGATCTGGGAATACAGGTCAACAGCAATCTGAACTTTGACCACAAGGATTCCATGGTGGTAAGGAAAGCCTTCTACACTGAGCATCCCATAAGTAAAGGCATCACATCTAGGTCTATGGATGTTATAAGCCCACTTTACTCAACCCTAATCAGACAATTAATAGAGTACAGTGCTTCCTTCTGCATTTATCTCACCAGACATCTGCAGCAACTGGAGAGACCACAGAGGTTTCTCACTAAGAAGATACAGGGCCTCCTAACCATGACCTACGTGGACAGACTGAAAGCCCTGTCACTGTACTCTGTATCATATAAGCTACTGAGAGATGACTTATGCCTGTCTTACTGGACAGTCTCTAACCCTGACCTGATGGAAATGCTCCATATCCGCAAGTAAATGCCACTAGAGTCATTCATTCTAGGGATTTCAACCTTGCCAGTGACATTAATGGAACATGCTGGAGATACAGGAATGTCTCCTAGAGATTGCTCTGCAATAAACTTCCAGTTCATGTGAAGCAGAGCACCTCAATGACCCTATTCAAGTGCAAATTGGAGAAATGGATAGGTGACCACAAATTCATCCCAGGGGTAGCACCCATGTCCTTCATGGACAGGGTTAGTTGGTGCTGATCTGTAAAGTATGTCCATCTAAACAAGGACAATTGGAGCAACCCTGGATTAACATGGTTAAGCTTATAAAGGCTCTCAGGCCACTTGCCTACTAACCTCCTATAGACTTATGAAACTATGAACCTATAATCCATCATTCACATCGAAAATTTCATTTTTATTAATACACTTCTGGATCAGTTGGCCTATCTCAACATCCAGCAATACTTCCTCACATGGAGCAAAGAATCTCCTAGGCTTTTCCAAGCAGATTTTGATTTCTCATGAGTATTACCCTCTTCTTCCGTCCCCAGGCCTTTATTCTCTATTGCACTTATCTTGCTCTCCTATTGTGTCATATTGATGACACATGCTATGTATTGTAAGCTTGTGATTGCTGATACCTTTCTGACAAAGAGGATGACTATATTGCTATGAACCATCTGGCTATGTCACAGTTTACTGGGAAACATTCTGAATTACTGTGGTGGGTAGCATTATTTCTGATGATCTGTATAACAATGTGGGTTTCTGGATTACTGTGACTTTGAATTGCTTGTACCTCCTGGATGTTATCAGGTGCTAGCAGCCAATGACTGAAATGTCAGTAAACCCCTGCCTTCTTAATGCTGTGCTTGCTCTCCTTTAGACACTGATGTCCTCTGGCTGAAATATTGATACTTTACATATAGTATGACAGGTATTTACAATTGGTAACAAGGCACAGACTTACAGGACAATCAGACTGTTACAAGAAAAAACATACTGCGTAGCCAGCACCGTGCAGTGCCATGGACATGCATACTGCAGGAACACAGAGAAAGCCTTCAACAGACAGGATTATGATTTTTGTGCCTAGGTCTAGTGGTAGCAGGGGGGGTGTATTGTTTAGAAGGAAAGCATAAGGAGGAGATAAGTGAATAGAGGACCAAGGAGAGGGATAGAGAATGGCACATGTTTTCATGGTGTTTTGAAGAGTGAATAGAATAGAATAGAATAGAATAGAATAGAATAGAATAGAATAGAATAGGAGTAGAACAGAATAGAATTGAATAGAGTAGAATATAATAGAATAGAATAGAGTAGAACAGAACAGAATAGAATAGAATAGAATAGAATAGAATAGAATAGGACAGAACAGAATAGAGTAGAATAGAATAAAATAGAATAGAACAGAATAGAATAGAATAGAATAGAATAGAACAGAATAGAATATAACAGAATAGAATAGAGTAGAATAGAATAGGATAGAATAGAAGGCAGGAAAGAAGTAAAAGTAGGGAGACCATCTGAATACATTAACTAAAAATATTGAAAGAAGTGTCATTACTGTTATTGTTGGCTATATAGTACATTACTTGACTGACTGTTTAAAACATCATAATAATCAACCAATTTTTTCCTGTTTTTTTTTTTTGTTTGATTGAGCCATCATGTTGCATTAACTATCACCACCGTTCTTAATTTAAAGCCACTATCCTAGCTTTTTGATAGTCATGCCAGACTCTCTTAGGTCTTTTCTCATGCAGTCCAGTCACCTCCTGTCAGGTCATCCTGATCTGCCTCTACTGTCTTCATGCATCTTCCATTACTGCATTATCAAATTGCCATATTGTTTACTGTATATGTAACTGAACCTATGCAATCCATTCCCCTTGACCTTTTCAACAGTCGAGGCTACTTCAGCTTCTGCTCTGCTGTACTTATTTCTTCATCTGGCCCACAGTGGGCATCCTACTACCCATCTCACACACCTCAGTTACATCACCACAGGTTTAGAAAGATGTTCTACCACTGTTTTGTACACCTTACTTTTCAGGTTCTTTGACATTCTTCTGTCACATACTACCCCTTACAATTGATTCCAGGTAGCTACAGCACATCTGATTCTAGCTTTGACCTCCTCATTAGGGCTTCCTTTCTTCTCAACAACAGATATAAATGAAACTGTTAAACTCATTAGCTATTTTCCCTTCAGTGTTAAAGTATCTTCCAAGTCCTACATTTTGTGCTTTGACAACAATCTTGTCTGTACTCACTTTATTCCCATGTACCTTCAGTTTTGTATTCCCATCCTCTTTCATTTGCTAAAGTTTCTGTTCAGAGTCTGCTTGTAATGCCACATAATATGCATAGAGCAACTTTGTTGATCTGTCCACTCTGTTGTTAATGAAATTCATTACCAGTATGAGCAGCAATCGGTTGAGAGCTGAAGTCTAATGCACTCCCATTGGAAACCCCACTTTGAATCTGAACGCTGTTCTTACTTGTGTCATTGGTTCCATGTGCATAACCTACACTAATTCTACTAATTTTTCTAGGACTTCATATTATTGCAGACCTGCCTTTACCAGCTTTGCTGAGAACTTGTGATATGCTTTTTTAAAGTTTAGGGACACTCAATGGGACTATTTCCTCATCTTCTGCTTCCTATGCACTTCTGCACTATCTGTATCACTCTGAGCATGGAGGCAGTTGTACTACGTTGTGTTCTAGATTTGAAATGCTCATCTCCCACCTTATTTTCTAATACTTTGTTTACTAATTTTCTAATACTTTGTTTATTAATTTATCAATCACCCTCTTCAGCACATTCGGACCACGTTACAGGATTTTGATGCCTCTGTATTATCAATATTTTTGAATATCCCCTTTGTTCATAGGTTCATAGGTGATTATTAGATTAATGGTACAAGAGCTTTTACAAGCCTAGCCAATAATGCACAGGATATGACAGTTATTATATCTTAATTTCCCATATATAGTATGGAGTAATATCAGAGTAGTGTGTCTTTAGGTGTTGGAGCCCTGAGTCATTTTAGAGACAGCCTGTATCCATAAGGGACATGGGCAGTACCCAGGGAGGGAATTTATGGTTCCCCATCTATTTATCTAAATTCTTTTTGAAGAGAGTGAGGGACGGGCTTTGTTTTACAAAAACTGGAAGTTTGCTTCATAGACAAGGTAGCCTTTGGGATACGAATCTTAATCTCCAACAAGTTCTGTTAGAGTCACAAATAAGGTTCAGGTGCATGAAATGCGCAATCCTCATATAATTTTTCCTGTGCATATGTAACATTTTCATCAGGGCTGGATCAGAGAATGCCTTGTATGTCAGGCATAGGTCCCCTCTCAATATATGATATGAGACAACTAAGTGGAGGGCTAACAAAAATAGTACAAAAAAGGCAATACTTATGGATAAAAAGAACTATTACTGTAAACTACAGCAAACTCATCAGAACAATCCCCAAAAACTTTGGTCCAGTATAAACAAACTCCTCTCCCCAGGACACTCTCACACACCTACCCCTCTTGAGGCTGATCCTAATACCCTCCTGCAAACTGCCAATATCTTTAATACTTTCTTCACAGAGACCATTCAATCACTAGCCAGTCAACTAATCCCAGACAACTCAAGCCTTCTCACCACCATATCAGCTTCTCTACCAACATTTAAACTGCAACCCATCTCTACTACTCTCATCTATAAACTCATCCAAAAACTTAAGCCTTGTACTCCTTCTGCTGACCAAATACCATCAGAATACTTGCAAAAAGCAGCTAAGGTAATTGCATACCCTGTATCCATCCTCATTAACAGAACCATTAAGGAAGGAACCATTCCAGATATTTGGACAATCTCCCATATTATTCCCCTTCATAAAGGTGGCAATTCAAATGATTACTCTGACTACAGGCCAATAGCTCTATTATCTCCTTTAGCTAAAATAATGGAAAAATGCATTCACCGACAACTACTACATCATTTATCTCAACAGAACATTATAGCAAACTGCCAACATGGCTTTAGGCCATCACACAGTACCGCAACTGCCCTACTATCTTTTATAGATACCATCAATAGAAACCGCAATAACAATAACCTCTCATCTGCTCTCTTTATTGACCGCTCAAAAGCTTTTGACATGGTCAACCGTGCCCTTCTCATCAACATTCTAGAATCCCTTTCCTTTGACTGTCAGACTATTAAATGGTTCAGGTCCTACTTTAGCAATAGGTAACAAGCAGTTCTCTGGCAAAACAACATATCATCCCTTCAGCCAGTTACCCTCGGAGTCCCTCAAGGCTCTATTCTAGGACCACTTCTCTTTTCACTATTAATCAATGACCTCCACATAGCAATCCCTCAAGCCACCTGCATACAATACGCAGATGATTCTATGCTAGTATGCACAGCAAACTCCCCTTCAGAACTACATTCTCTAACCCAGAATGTATTTAACATAGTAGAAACATGGTTTACAATAGATGACTCCTTCTCAATGCTAAAAAAACTAAGCTCCTTCTCTTTACACCCACCAACAAATCCTCGCCCATAGATTTCTCAGTTTTTTCCAATAATGGCACTATTATACTTCCTGACACAACCACTAAACTGTTAGGAATAACTATTGACAATAACCTTACTTTTGACAGCCATATAAATAACACTATCAAAACTGTCAACAGAAAAATAGGCTCCTTATATAGGATCAAACCTTTCCTAACTCCTATAGCTAAAACCACAATTGCTCACTCCCACTTAATCTCAACGCTTCTGTATGCCTCACCCATATATACTAACCTAAAGAAAAATAATCTTATCAAACTAACAAATTCCTATAATAACATCGCCAGATTTGCCACTGGCAATCCCTTTAGAACCCACCACTGTCTGAATCTAAGGCAACTAGGCTGGCTTGAACTTCAAAACCAACTGATAGTATCCCAACTCACCATTGCCCACAAGATCTTCTACCAACCCAACAGCACTCCTATACTTTCCAATCTCATCCTCCCTTACAAAAATCTGAATTCCATGCGCTCTTCTAAGAAACTGCTTGCTTGCATATGCAATTTTAACAAGCTGGCGGGAGACTCTCTTTTTTGTAACACAGTGGGGAACAAACTGGAACCTACTGCCCGATGAACTAACATTACTTTCTTCCTTGCCTCTCTTTAAACATAACCTCAAAAAACACCTCAAAACACACTGCTTATGCCCCTGCAGCAACCCTGACTAATCATTTGCTTTTTACTAATTATAGCTCCTTTTACTTCTTATTTCTCCTATTCTTACTTAAATTACTAACACTCGTAATGGATTGTTACATGCTAATTACTTAAATTACTAACACTCGTAATGGATTGTTACATGCTAATTCCTTGTAAGATAGACTAACTGATGCTCCTAAATTAATATGCTGATAAACTCTCTCTAGTATAAGTATTAAACTTATTAGAGTAATTTCCTACTCTATATTATTATTACTTGTTGTACAGCATACTTTTGATTTCTAGGTAGTATTTCTTGTACTTTTATTATAATCCTTTCTGTTAATTTTTAATTTTTAAGTTCTATAATTGCCGGAGCTTTTCTCCCCGGGCCTCCACTGAAAATGGAAATATATCCAGTAAGACTAGCCCGGTTAACAAATGTAAAATAAAAAATAACTAAATAAAAGGGATAGGGCCTTTATTCAGTATTTATAAGACATGTGTCTTAGACTTTGTATTTTTTAGTGAAAAGCCTCTCAAGTCAATCCAATTGGTGTAAGTGCCTGGCTAGGTACATGCAGAAGGAGGGTTGTACTTGATTATGGTGCTGAGTACAATGGCACTATGACTTTCTCAGATCCTGATCCCATGCTTTTACTTATAAGTTGAATCACACAGATGGAGTCCTTAATGCCATAGCTACCTGATGATCAAATTTTAGGTTACTATCTATCTGTGTTCACAGGTCTCTCACCACTGGTTGTACCTTTAGGCATGTGCTATCAATATTATAATTTGCTCGGATATCCGATTTACTGAAGGTTATGATTATGCATTTTTTACCATTTAGCATCAGACCATGGTTTTGGCAACAATTGTTTGTCATTTTTTAGGCCTATTTGTAGGATGCCAACATCATTTAGGAATTCAGTGATTGCTCCAAGCTTACAGTTGCCAGCAACCTTGGTGAGACAGAGGATTCCAACATTTGTATTTGTCTTCACTTCAGGGAAGTATATACCAAACAGAAGGGGTCCCAACACTGAACCCTGTGGGTCACCGCTAGTTACAGGTTTCTTACCAGAAGTGGATTCACCTATCAAGACAACATGTGTTTTGCCAGTTGTCCAGTTGGCTATCCATCTGATGATGTAGGGATTTATAACTAACTGTGTATGCTCATCCATGATTACAGAGTGGGAAATTATGTTGAAAACTGTGACCAGGACTGGATAAGTGGTATGTACTAGTTTACCCTCATCCATGACTCTTGTGAATTTCTTGAAGAAGTCCACCAGAGTGAGCAGGCAAGACTGCCCTCTGACAAATCCAAATTGGGTCTGCTCCAGTGTTTGGAAAGTTCCTGTCATTATTGATCAGGTCCATGATAATTCTCTTCATGGCCTTGCAGATAAGCCTGGTCAAGCTAATGGGTGTTTAGTTCTTTGGGTCAGTTGAAGGACCGCCCTTGTGTTGAGGGATGACTTTTGCAGTCCTCCATTCTTCTGTGACATAGCCCATCTGGAGGCTGTGGTTAAAGAGGGTTTCTAGTGGCCCTTATAGATTCTGTTTTAAGCTATTTAAGAAGCATCCTGGAATGGTGTTGAAATCCATGGAGGCTGTGTATTTGGTTTTAGCAAATGCAATCCTGTTCCCTTGTAATGACCAGTAGAGGGATGGTTACAGGTTTTTCTTTGGGTGTGGTAGGAAGTGATGTGGAGGGGGGGGGCAAGTTTGAACTGAACTTGTTGGCCATCACGTTTGTTATAGTTTCAATCTAGGAGTATATGTTACCATTCATGAGTAACTTGGCACATTTCTGAGGGTTTCCCCTGGGGTTACGAACATAATTAAAAAAAGCCTTATGGTTATCTTTCACCTGGGAGGCTATCTTGCCTCTTAGTGTGTTTTGGCAGATTTGATCAGCTCTCTAATTTGTTTGTTTAAACTGGTGAGTGTTTATTTATTTTTTGGCACTTTTTTTGTCTGTTCCTTCTTGGCTTTGAAGAAAATGTTTTTTCCTTTTGTTAAAAAAAATATTTATGCTAGGGGTCCACCAAGGTGGTTTATTTTTTCCAGTAATCATAGGTTTGTTTCAACTGGTACTGGCTCCTCAAAATAGCTAGGAATGTGGTTGTCTAGTGAGTTTGTGTACAGCTCAGAAAAGACCTTAGAGTCATACAGGTTCAGAGAGGCTTGGAAGTTTAATAAGCTGTCACTTAGTTTGAGGTAGTTGGCTTTAACAAAGCTCTTAACAAGGTAGGAGTTTGATGGGAGTACTATGTTATTTTAATACTAAAGGAGATCATTTTGTGGTCATATCTTACCAGGAAGCAGTTAATGCATGGGAAGGAGCATGTTTGTGAATACTAGATCGATGATATTTGTACCTCTAGTTGGGTAGCTAACTAGTTGCTCCAGAGTATTTGCATTGACAAAGTCCAAAAACCTCTGAGCAAGTGAATTATGGGTCATATAAGTCTCCAAGTTTATGGATGGGTAGTTAAAGGCACCCATAAGTATGGTATTAGGCCGAATATTAAGAGATTCCAGTAGGTGTAGGCAGGAAGTGTGGTTTACCAGACTCATGTTAGGGGATCTGTAGCTAGCAAGGATATGATGATATGATATGATATGATATGATATGATATAATATGATATGATATGGGTGGTTGCACCTATGGTTAGTTTGGCATGGTGCAGCACAAGCAAGTCATGCTGTTGGAGCAGTCTAGCAGTGTACATGTCCTTTTTGAACACTGAGACACCTCTTCCCTTTATTTTATCCTGAGATGAGGGGAGATCAAAATGTAGGGAAGGCATTGTAGCCTTTGATAGCCAGGGTGCTTTGCATGGTTCTAAACCATGTTTCTGTGAATGCACATATGTCTGCATTCTCCAGGGTGAAGAGTGCTTACAGAGAGTGAAGGTTCTTATTTTTAAAGCTCATAGCATTGAGCAGCAGTACCTTTAGGTAGTCATGACTGATTTTTGTTATGCTGGAGGGTTTGACAACTTGGCATGGCCTAAAAGACACTATGGGGATAGATAAAGTTTTTGCCCGTATCTAAAGCCAAGTGATGGCAAGTGCACACCATCTCTGGCAAAGCACCATGGTTTGTCAATCATGTCTCCCCAGGCTGACAGATATTGGATCCCCTTGTTGTAACACCAGAAACTAAACTAATTGCTGAAGTCAATCATTTTTTTGCTGGTACTGTGGCATCATCATTGGTGAAGGATGCTACTCAAGGCTAGATTCATACCCGCTTGGGAAACATATTGAGAAAGCTCCATTATGTCTCTCTTCATATAGTCCAGTGAGGTACATCTTAGGTCATTTACACTCACATGGACTATGACCATGTCATACTGGTACTTGTGGTTTAAAGACCCAAGTGCATGCATGACCTGTCGGATCCTGGTTTCAGACAGACAGCTCACTGTTATCTTCTCTTATCAGACTCATGTTAGGGGATCTGTACCTAGCAAGGATATGATATGATATGATATGATATGATATGGGTGGTTGCACCTATGGTTAGTTTGGCATGGTGCAGCACAAGCAAGTCATGCTGTTGGAGCAGTCTAGCAGTGTACATGTCCTTTTTAAACACTGAGACACCTCCTCCCTTTATTTTATCCTGAGATGAGGGGAGATCAAAATGCAGGGAAGGCATTGTAGCCTTTGATAGCCAGGGTGCTTTGCATGGTTCTAAACCATGTTTCTGTGAATGCACATATGTCTGCATTCTCCAGGGTGAAGAGTGCTTACAGAGAGTGAAGGTTCTTATTTTTAAAGCTCATAGCATTGAACAGCAGTACCTTTAGGTAGTCATGACTGATTTTTGTTATGCTGGAGGGTTTGACAACTTGGCATGGCCTAAAAGACACTATGGGGATAGATAAAGTTTTTGCCCATATCTGAGGCCAAGCGATGGCAAGTGCACACCATCTCTGGCAAAGCACCATGGTTTGTCAATCATGTCTCCCCAGGCTGACAGATATTGGATCCCCTTGTTGTAACACCAGAAACTAAACTACTTGCTGAAGTCAATCATTTTTTTGTTGGTACTGTGGCATCATCATTGGTGAAGGATGCTACTCAAGGCTAGATTCATACCCACTTGGGAAACATATTGAGAAAGCTCCATTATGTCTCTCTTCATATAGTCCAGTGAGGTACATCTTAGGTCATTTACACTCACATGGACTATGACCATGTCATACTGGTACTTGTGGTTTAAAGACCCAAGTGCATGCATGACCTGTCGGATCCTGGTTTCAGACAGACAGCTCACTGTTATCTTCTCTTATCAGACTCATGTTAGGGGATCTGTACCTAGCAAGGATATGATATGATATGATATGATATGATATGATATGATATGATATGGGTGGTTGCACCTATGGTTAGTTTGGATGGTGCAGCACAAGCACATCATGCTGTTGGAGCAGTCTAGCAGTGTACATGTCCTTTTTGAACACTGAGACACCTCCTCCCTTTATTTTATCCTGAGATGAGGGAGATCAAAATGTAGGGAAGGCATTGTAGTCTTTGATAGCCAGAGTGCTTTGCATGGTTCTAAACCATGTTTCTATGAATGCACATATGTCTGCATTCTCCAGGGTGAAGAGTGCTTACAGAGAGTGAAGGTTCTTATTTTTAAAGCTCATAGCATTGAGCAGCAGTACCTTTAGGTAGTCATGACTGATTTTTGTTATGCTGGAGGGTTTAACAACTTGGCATGGCCTAAAAGACACTATGGGGATAGATAAAGTTTTTGCCCATATCTGAGGCCAAGTGATGGCAAGTGCACACCATCTCTGGCAAAGCACCATGGTTTGTCAATCATGTCTCCCCAGGCTGACAGATATTGGATCCCCTTGTTGTAACACCAGAAACTAAACTAATTGCTGAAGTCAATCATTTTTTTGTTGGTACTGTGGCATCATCATTGGTGAAGGATGCTACTCAAGGCTAGATCCATACCTGCTTGGGAAACATATTGAAAAAGCTCCATTATGTCTCTCTTCATATAGTCCAGTGAGGTACACCTTAGGTCATTTGCACCCACATGGACTATGACCATGTCATACTGGTACTTGTGGTTTAAAGACCCAAGTGCATGCATGACCTGTTGGATCCTGGTTTCAGACAGACAGCTCACTGTTATCTTCTCTTATCAGACTCATATTAGGGGATCTGTAGCTAGCAAGGATATGATATGATATGATGTGACATGATATGATATGATATGATATGATGTGATATGATATAATATGATATGATATGATATGACATGATATGATATGATATGATATGGGTGGTTGCACCTATGGTTAGTTTGGCATGGTGCAACACAAGCAAGTCATGCTGTTGGAACAGTCTAGCAGTGTACATGTCCTTTTTGAACACTGAGACACCTCTTCCCATTGTTTTATCCTGAGATGAGGGGGATCAAAATGTAGGGAAGGCATTGCAGCCTTTGATAGCCAGGGTGCTTTGCATGGTTCTAAACCATCTTTCTGTGAATGCACATATGTCTGCATTCTCCAGGGTGAAGAGTGCTTACAGCGAGTGAAGGTTCTTATTTTTAAAGCTCATAGCATTGAGCAGCAGTACCTTTAGGTAGTCATGACTGATTTTTGTTATGCTGGAGGGTTTGACAACCTGGCATGGCCTAAAAGACACTATGGGGATAGATAAAGTTTTTGCCCATATCTGAGGCCAAGTGATGGCAAGTGCACACCATCTCTGGCAAAGCACCATGGTTTGTCAGTCATGTCTCCCCAGGCTGACAGATATTGGATCCCCTTGTTGTAACACCAGAAACTAAACTACTTGCTGAAGTCAATCATTTTTTGTTGGTACTGTGGCATCATCATTGGTGAAGGATGCTACTCAAGGCTAGATTCATACCTGCTTGGGAAACATATTGAGAAAGCTCCATTATGTCTCTCTTCATATAGTCCAGTGAGGTACATCTTAGGTCATTTACACCCACATGGACTATGACCATGTCATACTGGTACTTGTGGTTTAAAGACCCAAGTGCATGCATGTCAGATCCTGGTTTCAAACAGACAGCTCACTGTTATCTTCTCTTTTTTAGCCTGGTAAGGGGGACACCAGAATGTCTTACAATGGAATCCCCAATAACTAGAATATTTAGCTGTGTGGTGTGTTGCCTTATGGGCTTGGAAGCGAGGCTACTGTGATTTTAAGAGTTATGTGTTGTATGAGATGCTGTCTTTTTTGAGTGGGTGCAGGGCCACTGAGAGATGCTTTAAGGAGGTCTTGCAAGTTTGCCTAAATTACAAGTGAGTATCCCTGCATATGTGGGTGAATGTTTTTTTTTTCCTTACTGCTGGCAGTGAGTGTTTTGGGTGTAACACTGACAACCTGGTTTGCATTCTTCATGTGTGCACATGAGAGTCATGCCTCCAATGACATTGTGGAGCTACCTCTCTCACACACTGTTGTTCAAAAATGAAATGGCTGTCAGTGAACATGAGGCAGTTACTACACTGTATATATATATATATATATATATATATATATATATACATATATATATATATATATATATATATATATATGGGTCTATATGACTTGGTCGACTGTTCAAATGATCGACTGTTTATTTGCTCGACAGTTCATTTGATCGACAAGCATTTGCCCCCTTCCCCAATGTTGTGCGACCCTGGAGTTGATATATATATAGTTAGGGGTGTGGCGGGTGAAGCCCCCCACCTAAAGTGCTTGTCGATCAAATGAACTGTCGACCAAATAAACAGCCGATCATTTGAACAGTCGACCAAGTCATATAGACCCATATATATATATATATATATATATATATATATATATATATATATATATATATGTATATATATATATATTATTGTTGTCATATTGAAAGCAGTTCCACCTTATGTAGGTACTTTGCATAGATGATTGATTAAAGTTTCCTATTGATTTTAATATAAGGGTGTTGTGACTCCTACCTATTTAAGAAAGACATTTTTAATTAAATTATACTCTGATGATGCCCAGTATGGAGAGTGGGTGAAAGCACTTAGTAAAATTGTTTATTCATTTGTTTTTAACTAGTTCAATAAATGGGACCTTTCACGGAACTGGTTGGCTCTTTGTTTTATTAGTTGGTTAGTTCATTGTGTCGGTTTCTACACTGTCTCGGGATGTCCATGCCCACCAGTCCAGAAACAGAGATGATAAGGAAGTACCTATCCATTATATCAGATCCTTGGTAGATGGAAAGGAGTAGGGGAGAGTCACTTAAAGGTCTAAGTGAGAGTATTTAGTTGTATATTGTTAAATGATTCAACAAGAGACAGAATATAGGGATAGAGCCTTGAGGCAGTCTGCATAGGGCATGTTACTTATGCCCTGTATTCTTTTAGTGAGGAACATCTATGGGCATTCCAGTTGTTAGATATGCCTGGTTAGCTACATTCCAAAGGGGACACTGTACTCAATGACAGGTCTAATAAATGCTGAATACAGTGGAACAATGCCTTCCTTGGACCTAGATGCCATACCTTTGTTAATAAGTTGCGTGAGGCATATATCTGTAATCCTAGCATCCTGGGAGGCTGAGGTTGTTGGATCGAATCACACTGACTGTTAGAGACCATACTTCCTGGGAAATGGGTGTAAAAAGTGACCCCAAAGGAAAGAAAGAATGATTTTCTCACTACTGTAGACACGATAGTCAAAGGCTAGATTACTGTCTATATGTGTCGCCAAGTCCCTGACTACTGAGTCAGCCCTTACTGGTCGGTTGTCAATCTGTTATCAGGGGTGGATGACTTCCCAAAGGATATTATTATGCATTTCTTGGCATTTTATTTTAGTCCATAGTTCTAGCACCAGTTGTTTGTCTCAGACCTTCCTGGAGAATATTTGTGTTGGTAGACGATTCAATGGCAGCTCCTAATTTGCAATAATTTGCAAATTTAGTCAGGCAGAAGCCATTGACATTGGTCTTGACTTCAGAGAAGTAAATGCTAATAAGGAGTGGTCCCAAGACCAATCCCTGAGGGTCTCTGTTTGTGACTGGCATCTTTGTAGATGTGGCCTCCCGAATTTTAACTTCCTGGGTCCTGTCAGACTATCCACCAGGTTACACAGAGGTTTGTACCTAACCTCTTAAGTTTGTCAACAATGCCCATGTGTGCCATTTTGTCCTCATCCATTACATTCTTGACCTTAAACGGTTCTATTTTTACATCATAATAACGTGCTAAAAACACATGTTTACTTGGTCAGAGCACCGTGCATATGTCGAGGAAGTTGAGGGCAACACTGCGCATACACAGTTAATCTCTTGTCTGGGGAGGGGGGGGTCGTAGCAGAAATTCCACATCTAACTTAATGGAAATGGGAGTGTTATGATGCATGCTTTATTAGCAGCATATAAACAGATACAGGACTGTCATAGTTCACACTTTACTACGCAGTGTCATTTTTCACTGCTGCTTCTTATTAAAGAAACATATCTGCAGGAGAAGAGTATAGTGTTCCATTTACGGTACAACAGTAGAATGTGGAAGAATGCAGGATCTCATTGTATTTACTGTATAAAGCTAGACACTGTTGCTAGAGGGATATGAACAGCCTCAGTACAAGGCTGAGGCCTAGCATGGGTTGACACAGGCAGTGACATATGCCACTGGGATCTGACACTCACATTCAGGAGAACAGTGTTGGAGTCACTACAGCAGCAAAAGGTGACACCATCCTGACCTCCCTGGCTGGTGGGAAGCTGTGGTCAGAGCTCACCCACCACCTACAAACAGTAAGTAAGCCTTTCCCATATATTACACATTGCTGTTTCTCTCTTCTTCCATAACCTCAGAAGCTATTGCAGAGAGGAAGAAGCCACCAGAGTGCCTTAGAGAGAGCTGGTCTGAGTACACCTGCTTCAAACAGTACGGGTTTAAATGTTAAAACTCTGTTCACGTAATACAGCTGTGGTCTGTCACAGTCCAGGTTTAAATGTTAAAAACTTATTCAAGTAATACTACTGTACTTAGATACAGTCCAGGTTTAAATGTTAAAAATCTGTTCATGTAACACAGCTGTAGTCTGACACTGTATGTGTTTAAATGTTATAAATATCTTCATGTAATACAGCTGTAGCCTGACACATTACGGGTTTAAATGTTAAAAAAAATATGTTCATGTAATACAGCTGTAGCCTGGCACAGTTCAGGTTTAAATGATGAAAGTCTGTTCTTGTAATACAGCTGTAGGCTGACATAGTAGAGGTTCTCTGCAGTACTAGCACAGCTGTATGAAGTTTCATAGTTCAAAGGTAGCAGTGTAATTATTTGCTCTTGTAGCTGTGTGTTTTCATATATGCTTTTGTGGCAGACCTCTCCACTGTCCCTATTTGGAGAAATGTTCCTTTTTTCAGGTCTGATTCACTCCTTCACACAATTTTCTGAATCCCCATCATCACATGTGACTTTTGAAGTTGTCTACTAGACAGAAAACTACACTACATGACCAACATTCTAGTAGTAATAATAATTCAAATAAAGAGGTACCACATCTTACATCTCCCTTTTTCAGAAATAAAAATAAATGGCATTGTATGACAGAATCTTGCAATATAGTCCATAAAGATCTACCTAATTTTTGCTGTCTTTTTAATAATGTGCTTACATTTTCAATCATTTCTGAGAGTCTCTGCTTTTTTAAAATGCTTCTGAGTACTATCGCACAGTCCTACTGGAAATGGGAAGAGTTAGCTGCTATTTGGTATTCAAATGATATGCTAATTAGATGTCCAAATTTTTAGCTGGATATTCCTACTTTCTAAGGGCCTTTGTTTTTATTTTCAATGACTCCAGGTTGAGAGGTATGTTTTCTGGAATTTTTCAAGCCATTCAACATGTTAAGGCTTTGCTTTCAGATTGCATGGGATTATGCCTGTGGATTTGATTTTTCCTCCTCTGTTGTTTATTGTGATAACATTTATAAGTGGAGATGATTTTATGTTTTACTTTTGAGTACAATATCTACAACATTAGAAGGGCAAATATGTACGAAATACATTTTTTCATTGCATCTGAAAATTTCTCTCACAGACCCTCTTTCTCATTATACTTGGTACGATGACATTACTGCGTGTTTGACTGCAACGTTTTATCAGGTTGTGCAATATATCTCCATGTTAATGCTACCCTTCTAGGTTGCATGGGATGATGTCTGCTGGTTTAATTCTCTCCTTGTTGTCTGGTGTGCTATTAGTAATTTTGTCTGGGTATTTGTTGCAATTGTGAGTAAAGTGCAAATATGTTGCAATTCCGAGTAGTGTAAATAACGTTGCAATGCAAATATTCGTCTAAACTGCCTTTTTTGTTTTTTATCTGTTCACTTCACTTGTCTCACATACAATACTGTGTTTGTAGACTTCACTTGGACTGTGCAAGTAACTCAACACATTAATCCTTTACCTTTCAACTCATATGTGATGATGGTTGTGGATTTGATTTTCCGCCTTTGTTTGTGTAACTTGCTAGCACTGATAACTTGAGGTGAGCATTTTTTTTTGTTCTTTTGAATATGGTACCTGTAATATTGTAAGGGATTTATATGGCTGAGCTGTACTTTTTCTTTGCATTGCCAGATTTGTCTTACACATGCCATTACTGTATGTTTGAAAGAATGTCTCATTAAATAGCAAATGCTCAAAAGAGCAAATAAAAAAAAATAAGCCTCTTAGTTCACATCATAAAATAAAGGGGGAAAAACAGTATTTCATGCAGGAGGCAGCTCTGAAGTCCCCTGCTAAATATAAATACTGACTTTGAGATTGCACAACAGCTGAGAATGGGCATGTTCCCAAATCCTGCTGTACTGTGGTCTCACACACAGAGCAAGGGCGCCCAGCAACACCAAAAAAAAGAATGCTTGCTCTTTTGCACATTCACTCTTCACATTATTCCTGTTTGAAAGTATCCTTCCATTTAATTGTGCAACTTGTATAACATGTTAACGTTTTCCATTCTGAATTGCATGTAACAATAACTGTGAGTTTAATTCCTCCATCAGGTGTATAATGTGCCATTGTTGCTAACACAGAGAACACCTGTTCCAAGTGTAAATGGGTTTGAATATTTCTACTTTTATTTGCCTGCTGTGTGACCTTCAGCATATCACTTAACTATACAGTAATTGGAGCAACTGGAAATCTGGGCTAAGCGTATTGGTCTACAGGACTGCATAACTAGCAACTACCTATGGGAATAGCAGAAGGGACATTATCATAGTAAATATATGCTGCATTTTTTCATTGTATGCAAATCTCTCTCTCCCCAAACTTTTCCTTCCTATCCTTTCTGTTACATACATTTACTTTGATTATTATTTTGCTTCCCTCCATTTATTGTGCACTTATATGCAGCAGCATCCAGACCTGCGCCTGTCCCTTAGGCAAGGTCTGCCAGTCCCCTAGAGGAGACAACACCACCACCAGCACCACCAGAAACACATAAATATCTGGGTCTCAGGCTGCAATAGACATCTCAAGTCCCGTTACAGCAGCTGCAGCAGGCATAACAACCAGCCTTGTACCAGGCGGAAGTGTTTGTTTATATAATGGTAGCAGTGGCAATAGATATGGCCCTGTTGGCTGCTGACAGACTTTTGGGGAGGGGGGCTCATTGACATTAGGCTAAAATGCCTGCACTGACGACTTAAAGAACCTCTTTCTGTGACTCACTGACTTGCTTCCCCTGTCCAAACTGGTTTTGACAGTTTGAGCAATGGGCCATTGGTGAGAGAGCCTATTGTGGCAAATAAGCTTCCATTGGGTTGTAGCTAGCAGGAGTGACCAACTGTACAACCTCTGTCTAATCCCCATTCTGGAGTTCTCCCTTTTCTGTCTGTGCCTGCTTCTGTTTCTTGTTCAGTTCTCCCCTTCATGATTGTCTTCCTGCTGTCTGATGCCTCCTTAGTGATCCCCCTCCTTCATAGAGTCAGCACCTCCCTTGTCAGTCCCCATTCCCACCCACCCCCATTATCCATAAATGTATAATCCTACACACAACTCTTACCCAATACCAACTCTACACACTTTTCCACTTCTTACTGCTCACTTCCTATCTCCGTCATTTGATTCCTCTCTGAACATGACCCCCTCCACCTATATCTTCCACTTGTTATCTCATACTATATACATTACTATATGTACCTGCAGCTCATACTTGTAATGTTTCCCTATAGAAATGGTGGTCCTTGTCACCACACTGTTCTAGATTAATAGCACAAGATTTCTAGTTATTAGGAAGACATCATGATACACTGACTTGGAATTGACTGAGCTTGGTTTTCCTGATTGTTTTCTTGGAAGCCAGCATGATCTGGTTTTCTGGATGACAACCTTCAATTACTTTGTGTCTATCTCCCTCCCCCACCTTGAACCTGCACTCCTCCCTCCCATTCCTGCTCCATTACAGAGGTTTCAAAAACCTGGAGTAGAAAGGCACCATTTTTGATGTAGCTTTCCTACCCTTGCTTCATAGGAATCCCCAGTAGTATGCTCACATGTAAGTACTACCTGATATTGTTTTTTTTTTGTGATCTTTGTTACTATTTTTGTGAAGTTTCACAGATGGTCTGTTTTTTATGCATATTTTTAGTTGTTAACACCTCTATATGGCCACTTAGTTTCCTGGACCTATATTTCAAAGTGTTATGTTTTGCTTTACTCTACTTGCCCTGCATATGAGTGTTTTGTTATGCCAGTATAGAATTATACTCATAGCATATTGCGGCTTTAAATAACAGGTGCAATGCTGGCTTTATTTACTAAAGTGAATATTGTCACCTGCTGTCCTTACTTTTAGATCAGTAACCTGTTTGGCAATTAAAAAAGAACTTACTGTAACTTCCGAGGGATACTGCAAACTTGGGTGTAACATCTTAGTAGTTACTGTTTCTGTTGATGCCCTTTATAACAATACAAAATAGTGTAGGGTATGTTATACTAGCTTGTTGTCGACTGCAGTTACGTTTTGTTTGTTTTTCTTTGGTTTTCCTTGCATTTGTGTTGCTTAAAGAATTGTGCTATTTCTTATAAGGCATGCTGCCCCCCTGCATCCTTTATCTTCTTAGTACTTGGTAATCAGAGTGTTTTAAAACTACAGACAAAATATTTAACTACTTTTTCTTCATATTTCCAGTCCCCTCATCAAAATTTTTATCTGTGTCCTGGCCAACCTCCAATAAACCAAAGGCTGTCTGGTTGCCCTGTACTGTGAGACTCCACATCAGTGGAACGCTAAAGTGCTTTCAATTAAACTAGTGTATGTTAGAGTTGTAGTTAATCTGTCCTCTAAACTTTACTGTAAGAGTGCACACTATAGGTCAATTAATGAAAACTACTTTATTTCTCTTAGAAAAGGTTTACCTATGCACCTCCAGCTCATACATGTACTGTTTTTCCCTACAGCAGTGGTTGTCCTTGTCACCACACTGTACTAGAGATACACTGACCTGAAATTGATTGAGCCTGGTTTTAATGACTGTGCGCTTGGAAGCCAGCTTGGTCCAGTTTTCTGGCTCATCCTGCTCTATTTGTCCTCGCTGTGCTTGGGCTCACTCCACTCCTCTACCCTGTCCCCATTCCCATCCACCCCTGACATTTCCTTTATAACTAAACCTACTTTGCCCCACCTTTGCACTAGCCAATAGATACCCCCCACTCCTTTACTCATACCCCGCATCCCTATTAACTGTAATGCCCACTCTCCTCCTCTCCTGAGCCTTCCCTGCTATTAACTCTTATTTTTTTATTTATTTTATTTATTTACAGTTTGTTTACTGGGATAGTCCAGTGGGCCTAGAACAGCCCATTTTCAATGGAGTCCCAGGGAAAAAGCTCGATAAAAACAGTATACAATAAAAAATAATGCATTCACATTTTGTAATACAGGTGAAAAATAAAGGTATTACATAGTATAAAAAATTACAGTTAACAGTGGAATTCAGATAAAAATAAGAAAGACATTAGTAAATATTCACAAATAAATTAGTTAACACATTGGAAATATAACAGTGGTGGCAAAAGAGCCTCACATTGTATCTTAACGGAGTTATTGTTGGATACGGGGATAAGAGGTGTTAAGTGTTGATGTAAGAAAAGAGGGACAGTAAGAAAAAGTAGGGTAAAAGTAAATAAGCGAAGAGAAAGGTGGTTTAGAAGCAGTGTAGCTCAGTATGATGAATGAGAAGAGAGAGAGGGGGTTTATGAAAAACAGGGAATAATGTAGAGGGGAGTCACATGGGGTGAGAGCAGGAACATTCCCAGAGGGATGAGAGATGGGAATGAAGCAAGGAGTTAAAGGTAGAGTGGTTATGGGTGGTATGAATAAGTGGTGGCAGGGATTTCCAAAGGCATGCTCGAGAAATGGATAGTAGATGTTTTCCTGGTGGATAAGCAGGCTTGCGCAGTTCAAGCAGATTCTGGTTATTGGCTCTTAGAAGTCTATCGGACAGATTAAGAGAGGAGGCAAGGGAGGGGCAGAGAGAGGGAAATTGAAGATGAGTTTGTGAGCATGAGTAAATTGAATATAGGTAAGAGAGTTGGGCAGTTCTAGCCACTTTAGTTTGTGTAGGGCATCACAGTGGTGGGAGGATTTGTAACTGGTAGCGAAATTATAAATTTTGTTATAACAGGAAGATAATTTTGTCTTTAGAGAAGACTGAAGGTCAGTAAAAAGTGGGGCACCGTATAAGAGGGAAGGAATAAGGTAGGTGGTAGTGAGAACAAACTTAGTAGGGGGAGTGAGGTAGTGCTTGTGGCGGTAAAGCATACCATGTTTCTGGTGTTTTTTTTTTTTTTAATATTAGCTTGTAGGTGGGTATCAAATTTTAACTGGTTGTCAATAAAGACTCCTAGAAGCTTTGCATGGGATACTACCTCGAGAGAGGTATTGTTTTGGCTAGTAATGGAGAATGAATTGCTGTCTATAGTGGCATTTTTTGAATAAGTAAATATTGTGAGTTTAGTTTTTTATGCATTGAGTGCTAGGTGGTTATCTAACATCCAGTGCTCAGCAGAAGAGAAGGCATCTTGAGTTAATTTTAAGAGAGTGGATATGGAAATGGTAGAGCAGTTGATCACATAGTCATCTGCGTATTGGATAAGTTTAGCATTAGGAATGCTCTGGTAGAAGTAATTTATGAAAATGTTTAACAGTAGAGGACCTAATATGTAACCCTGGGGTACACCTGTAAAAGTATTAAGGAAGGAGGAAGTGGCTTTTTTCC
This sequence comes from Protopterus annectens, assembly GCF_019279795.1. Classification (NCBI taxonomy): domain Eukaryota; kingdom Metazoa; phylum Chordata; order Ceratodontiformes; family Protopteridae; genus Protopterus; species Protopterus annectens. Next base: position 1,139,255,170 of record NC_056726.1, on the reverse strand, counting down.
ATTTGACGGCTTGTTGCCTGTCAGGCAGGTAACTAGAGAACCAGTTGATAGAAGAGATGGATAAATTAAGATTAGAGAGTTTGGACAGGAGAAGATTATGAGAAATTCTTTCTGTGACTCACTTAATAAAACTCCTTTGATTAATCCTGATTTCTTCTACTAATGTTAAATAAATTCTTTAGTCTTTAATTCTTTCTGGCCAGAAACTAAATCATGGCTATACCTTTCAAAACTCTATTTCTCTTCCTTCTTTTTCTAATTATTTTACTCAGCTCTAACCACTTACTGTAGTCCTCACCTGCTTACCACCCCATCTCCCACACTCTCTTATCCTACTACCCACCATACAAATAACTACTCCCCCCATTGCCCCCCTCTTAACCATCCACTATATCATTTCACAAGTTCAAAGTATTGTACACACCGAGTGCCCAAACCTCATCAAAACAAAACATCAGGTCCTCTGCAAATATTTCTTCCTACAGATACTTCAAAGCACATTACTACTCTTATCTGGTGATATTCACCCCAACCCTGGCCCTTGCCAACAGCAGTCTAACCATACTTATACAGCACACACACACCCCTTTCCAACTGCCTCAGAAATAACTCCTTATGATTACAAGCCTCCAAAAATCTATCTTTTTTGTCAATGAATATACAAATCCTTGTCAATAAAAACACACTCCTTCATGTGTGGAATTCTCAATATAATCCAGATATAGTCAAAAGTCAAAGTCAAAAGTAATTTTATTGCATTTAGATCTGCACAAGTGTAGATTAAATGAGATTCTGTGCAATCAGCTCATCATGGGACAGACAAAAAAGAAATCACATACATAGAAAGATATAATTTAAAACAACATATAATAATACTACCACCGTCATATAAATCAACCCTGCACTTAAGTATATCGCTACATATATTCCTAGAAACACACACTGGTTAAGATACTATCTAGCAGCAAAATTCAGGTAATAGTATTGCACATATACTTGCCCTATCTGAGACCTCATATTACAAACTGTGAAATTCTCCCCCATGGTTATAATATTCTTTGACTGGATAGACGTAAAAAAAGAGTGAAGAGTTGCTATATCCTACTCTGACTAGCTCTCTCTCCCCCCTCAATAGCTATCCCTGAGTTTGCCCTGCAAAAATATTTATAGCATGCAATAACCTAAATCAACACAAAAACTTGCCATTGCAGTGATCTATATACCCCCAGGCAAAAACATTTCCATACTCAAGCAGTTTCTTGCTTAGATCTCTGTATCCATTCTCTATGAAACCTTCATCTTTTGAGATATGAATATTGATTGGAACCTTGTTAATACTGCCACCCCTAGATACTCTATAAACCTTTATGGCTTTACCCATCAGATGACCTCACTCATGCACCAGCAAAAAAATTCCCAGAACAGCTCGGTCATTGACTGCATATTAGTATCCAAACCCCAGTGCTATCATAACTCTTCCATCCTACTTTACTCCCTTAGTGACCACCTTCATACCTCAGTAGTAAGACACTCACTCAATTTTAACAAGAGCTACAAACACAGAGTGCCTTGTAACTTTAAAAACTATAACCCCGTCACTCTAAATGAATTACTGTCCACTGTAAACTGGTCATTCCTACACACATTACCCATTAAGCTTTATCTAAAGCTTCAACAATATAATGTATTCCTAGAAACCCTAAACATCCTGGTTCCCAGTATAAAAAATAGGCTAAAATGTAATTATGTACTATGGATAAACTAGTCAACTCGATCACTTATGAACAACAGACAGTGCCTGGAGAGCATGGAAAAAAAATAAAAACTCAACTTTCCACTTGAACTTATATAAACAGCTTCACAACCAAACAAAAAAGCAGGTCTTACTGGGCAAAAAAAAAATTCTATCAAAAAATTTCTAAGCAAGCCACATTCTAACCTAACCCAAATAAATTCTGGTTCTGAATAAACAAATTACTATCTCCGGGGAACCTGTCTTCACCAAACCCATTCCCCTAACAAACCTTCTAGTGATATTTCCAACAAATAAGTGAACCAAACATAAAATAACAGTCCACGTTGAAGCCAAACCACACAGGAACTTTGATGAATCAGATTTATTGAAATTTGTTTAAGTGCATTCATCAGAATATAGCAAAAGACTTCTTCAGAAACACTTTTTTCATTAAACATAGCCCATTAAATACCTTAAATCTCCCTACCTAAACAACATATGACCTAGAACATCCAATAAAACACTTGTTCCAATCAGAACAAAATCACATGACATTCTCTAAAAGTTGCATTTACTTATAAAATACAATTTAACTTACATTTGCATAAAACATAATTATACTACATAAGAACAAAGTTTAAGGATACTAACAATTGATAAAAAAATCATTCATTCCAGGTGGTATGCAGGCATTCAGTCTGATTTGCCATCTTCACTCTTTATATCCAATAAAATCAGCTCAAGGGACACCTCTTACACTTTTGTTTATCACCTCCAAACCAATGAAACCAAATTTGTGACCAGAATTTTCCAAAACATGTTTATAAAGATCATTACTAAGGTTACACTTCCTGATATCATTCATATGCTCATAATGCTCATACATTCTGTCCCTGAATTTTCTCTGTATCTTTCCAATATAAAATCCCTTATATTGTTTACACAGTGCCACATAAACAATGCCCTTGGTGTTGCAATTACAAAAACAATTTACCCGAATACAAACACCATTAATTGTGATACCTTCACCTTCAATGATGTGCTTACATAAGTTACAAAATACACATTTGTATGTGCCATTGTACCTAGAGGTATTGGTTAATATAGCAATAACCCACGCCTGGGTGTGGGTAGTGCTGGATTTACCCACGGTTGGTGTGGTTTGGTCATGAGGGTGAAGCCCTAGTGGCCAAACAAAGCCAACCGTGGGTAAATCCAGCATTACCTGCACCCAGAAGTGGGTTATTGCTACTATACAATGACATTATTTAAGAAAAAAAAAATTACTTTTCTTAAATAATGGCATTGTATAATGCCTCCTTGCTGCCCTTCTGCAGCTGTCTGGTATTCTGCGGCAGTTCTGATGTACTATGCATGTGTACACCTATGCAGTTCATCAGAGCTGTGGGCAAAAGCAATGGAGAAAGCAAGATCTCTGTTGCTTTTTACAAACTGTTTTTCTATGTTAAATGGGTTTAACATAGTAAGACAGCTTTAAAATAAGCAACGCAAATCTCTGTTGCTTATTTTAAAACTGTCTCGCTATGTTAAACCCATTTAACATAGCGAGACAGTTTTGAAAAAAAGCAACGGAGAAAGCAAGATCTCGTTGCTTTTTACAAACTGTTTCGCTATGTTAAATGGGTTTAACATAGCGTGACAGCTTTAAAAAAAAAAAGGAGAATCCCCGTTGCTTTTTTTAAAGCTATCTCACTATGTTAAACTCGTTTAACATAGCGAAAGTGTTGCTGTAAGAGTTATAGTAATGGAAAAAGTCTGGGGGATCGGACCTTTTTCCATTACTATAACTCGGATTTACAACGTGCATGCTGACCAATCAGCGTGCACGTTTTTGAATATTAATGGGGGGGGGGGTTGTATAATTTACTATTATCTCCATTTTCTAACAGCTCCTTCAGGTTCTTCCCCCTCGTGTGTACCATTTTAATACCACCCCCCACAATGTTCTAGGTGATATGTTGTTTATGGAGTGAGATTTAAGGTATTTAATGGGCTATGTTTAATGAAAAAGTGTTTCTGAAGAAGTCTTTTGCTATATCCTGATGAAAGCACTCAAACAAGTTTCAATAAATCTGGTTCATCAAAAAACCTTCTAGTGAAACTGCAACTCTACTTATCAACCTTTTCATCAAAACAATAGAAAAGTTTACTAAACTAGAAACTCTCAATATTAAGACACCACCTCCCACCTCCTCTCTTCCCTATTTATTCTTAGCACCCATACCAACTTCCTTCACTTCTTAACAAACTCAAACCTTGTTCCCCATCAGCCGACAAACTCCTTCCATTATTTTTCAGACATGCAGCCAGACCCTTAGCATTGCCTGTGTCTATACTTATCAACAGAGCCATCCAAGAAAATACAGTACCAGATATCTGGAAAAAACTCTTCATAATACTCTTCCACAAGGGAGGAAATTCTACAGAACCCTCAGATTACTGTCCTACTGCCACATTATCCACCATATCTAAAATACTGAAAAACTGTATACATAGACAAATACTAAACCACTTCTTACTGGCAAACCTAATTACACCCACACATCACGGTTTCCAACCTTCACAGAGTATTGCCACTGCCTTCCTATCCTTCACGCACAACATTGCCCAAGCCAGAGATAATAATAAATTCATATCAGCTCTAGTCCTTGACCTGTCCAAAGCATTTGATACTGTTTCCCATCCCATCCTCCTAAACAAACATCCCAAATTACAACTCTCTACCTCTACTACCTCCTGGTTTAACAGCTACCTCTCAAATAGATGTCAGTCTGTCAGATGGCAAACATCCTTCTCCCTTTTCCAACTTGTTAAGACCGAGTTTCCCCAGGGCTGTAACCTGGGCCCCCTACCATTTAATACATTTACAAATAACCTACATGTCTCCTGCTCTGACTCTACCAAAATAGAGTATGCAGACAATTCCATAATTATTAACACCTCAGACAATATACAAAATCTCCACACTGTCACTCAACAATCTCTAACTCGCTAACTGAAAACAACCTGCTTCTCAACCCTAGAAAGACCAGGCTTCTCCTTTTCCTTCCAAAAAACCTCAATCCAGCTAAAGACTTCACCATCTCATCCTTAGATAATACAATTACCACTGCTGATTCAAACACCAAATTGCTTGGCACTACTATAGATGACCAATTAAAATTCGACATACATATCTTAAACCATATCATAAAGTCCAATCAAAAACCAGTTCTTCTATACTGCAACAACAAATATATACCTAACAAATCTAGACCTATACTGGCTCAAACATTTATTCTACCATCCCTGCTGTATGCCACTTCCACACTTACTACCAAAATAATCTCTCAATCAAACCAGAAACCAACTATAATAAGATAGCCAGATTTGCAGTCAGTAATAGCTACAAATCCCATCAGTGTATATCCTTGAAAAGCTTAAGATGACCTGAGCTCCCCCACATGCTTCGAATATCACAACTACAAATTGCACATAACATCCTAAATAGCCCCAACTCTTGCCCTGCCCTTACATCCATAATTACAGCCTACACACCTAATCTTGACCTCAAAAGCGCATAACAAAACCTGCTTCAGGTTATCAGTCCAAACAAAAATGTTGGAAAAATACTTTACAGTCATTCAATTGCATACTCATAGAATAAACTTCCATTGCCCCTTTGCTGCTCTACAACCAAAAGTGACGAAATCAGAAATCAACTAAAAATTCATTTCCAACATGCATGAATCTGTACTTGTTAGGAAATAACCTAATGAATATTTCTTCTTCTCTCAATCAACATATCTGCCTGGTATCTGTCTAAACTGTCTACACATATTACTCTTTCTGCAGTTAGTAACCTATGCTATGCAATGCATCTTTGTTGTACTATGTCATGATGTTACTCTGAATTGTATATTGCATATATTTTTTTTTTATTTTAGGCACTTCTATATTCCTTGTATATAACTTACTGCTAAGCAAATTTCTCAAACATGTGGCTACTGCATTCTCAAAATACTGTGCTTTTGCCTTGTAAATATTCATGTTGTATACTTCTCTTTCTCTGTTTTTGTAGTGTTAAGTATCTTACAACTTGAATAGTTAGACTTTTTTTTCTTATTTTTTTAATTATTTGACTGGAGCTTTTCTCTTCGGGTCTCTGCTGAAAAAGGGCTCCCTGGGCCCAATCAGACTAACCTGGCAAACAAATGTAAAAATAAATAAATATTCTCTATTGTATGTCTCATAACATACAAAATGAAACCATAATACTTGGTGATGTAAATATAAACTGTTCACATATTAGTTCAAAAACTCCCATCTATGCTACTTCATTACACCCAGCTTATCTCTACCCCACCAGATGTAATAACAGAACCAATGAAGGAGCCATCTTAGACTGGATCTTAGCCTCTGACCCCCTCTAAAATTTCATCAGTTGGTACCCTCCCTAACTGTTTAAGTGCCCATCTTCCTACCTTTGTTATTCAAACTACTCCCCCATCACAAAAATCATTATGTTAAACATGTCAGGAACCTATCACACTTCAGCCCATCAACTTTTAACAATACTCTAAAAAGCATCATTTGGAATATGCTAACAACTCTCCCACATGATGATGCCCTGCTCTATTTCAATACCACATTTCTAAACATGCTAGGAAGCCACTCAACCCCCTCCCATAACAAAAGACTAAAAATTAATCATGCTCCATGGTTAACTAAACCAAGAAAGGAACAAATGTTACTAAGAGATAAAACCTGGAAACTTTGGAATAAACATAAGAACTATTCAGGTCTAGTAAAATTCAAGCAATTTCATAACTATGTAAAAAAACTGTAACCAAAGACAAGAAAGCATACTACACTGAGCTAAAAAAAAATCACAAACACAACCCCAAACAATTTTGGTCCTCCATAGTACTCTCCATAACCCATGTACAAAAAATAATCCTTGCCCCCATGCTGGCAAATCTCCAGATCAGTCAGCAAGTTTATTTAACTCCTACTTCACTGACACTATAGCTAATATTGCTACCAATTTCTTAAGACCTCTCCCTGCATCTAACACCCTAGACCAAACTACTGTATTACAACACTCACAATCCCAGCCTCCACTCCCTACCACAGACATTCCAGATCAATACACCCTTCTCACTCACACACAGTCCTAGTCCCCATTGTCCTACCACTTAAACTCTGCCTCAAACAATTTCAAACCCATATTCACACTCTTGACTGTCCCAATCTCTCTCAAAAAAACTACATCTAAAACTAAAACCTTGTTACAATGCAGCAGACCGACTACCCACTGAGTATCTAAAAATTGCCACAGACGTAATTGCTTTCCCCATTGGTTTACTAATAAATTGATCCATACAAGACTCTTATGTTCCTTACCTTTGGAAAAAAGCATACATTATACCACTCCACAAAGGAAGTTCCTCAACTGATATTTCCAAATTTCATCCCACAGCTATTCTATCTCCCTTTTCTGAACTGCTGGAAGAATATATACACCATCAACTTCTACATTTCATTCCCAACAATCTAATCCTTTCACAAACACAACATGGTTTCAGACCAGGTCATGGTGCTTTAACTGCCCTAATATCCTTTTTGGACCTAGTTAATACAGCCCATGAATCCGGGAAGTTTGTCTCCACTTTATTTCTGGACGTGTCCAAGGCCTTTGATACCATCTCACATGCTGCTCCTCTCTCAGCTTTCTAAAATTGGACTCCCTACCCCATCACATAACTGGTTTAATAGCTACCTAACAGAGAACATGCTGTAAAATGGCAACAATCTATCTCCCCATATATACACAACCTCACTGTTGGCCTTCAGGGCTCTATTCTGGGAACTCTGCTTTTCAAAATTTTTATCAACAACCTCCATTTAGCATAGCATATCACCAGGGTTCTCTTGTACAATATGCAGATGGTTCCACTAAAATCTGCTCTACAACAGATTTAACTCAGCTGCAACACAGCACTCAGTCTGCATTCTCCGCCATAGTATCATGGCTCCACAACAACCATCTATCTCATAATTCTAATAAAACCAAGCTCATAATTTTTACTCCTAAGAGAAATATTCTCCTCAACAAAACCCAATTTAACGTACTCTTCCTAAACAAAACAAGCATTTAAATTCTTACCAATACCAAACTGCTAGGTGTCATAATCAACAAAAACCTAAAATTTGATCTACACATCCAAAATAACATCAGTAAGACCCACAAAAAACTAAGACTTCTTTACAGACATAAACAATTCCTTTCCCTCCCAATGAAACAAGTACTCACATCTACCTACCTTACTTCTCTGGTCTATGATGCTCAACTTTTTACCAGCCTCTAATCCTCTCTTAAAACTAAAATAAAAATGTGCTACAACAAAATAACCAAATTTGTAACAGGTTCTCACCATTCCACCCATCACTGCACACCCCTAAAAACAATAAACTGGCTGGAATTCACCCACTATCTCACATATCTACAACTTACCACCGCACAAAATCTTCTGACAAAACTTCAGGATTGCCCTGCCCATAGTTCCTTATTTTCCCACTACAACCCCAGTAGGTCCCTACGATCTGAGAACCAGCTCCTCCTCCAAATCCACAAACCAAATGACTTGCAGGCCAACTACTTTACTCTTGGGCAATAGCAAAAACTTAGAACATCTTTCCTCTAGCAATTCATAACATTCACAGCAATGGTTCTTTCAAAACACTCAGAAACTACCTACAACTGGCTCTGTAACTGAACTAAGGCTCCACCTTCCATAACCTAGCTCTCCAATACCTTCCCATCATTCCACATCTCCCTTGCCCTTTCATCAATAACTTTGTACACTCCTTTTATTCTATACCTCATGCTCATCTGCTCAATGCCTTGACCTTTTTAAACTTACTACATTAATTTCTTTCTTACAATTATTTTTTTACCCTACTCTTTCTCATATAATTTGCATTCTTCCTCCTTTCAGTCATCCTGTCACCTTTACCCTTTTCTCTACCCGTCCCCCTCAACCAACACATTTTCTCACATTTCTCTTCTCATATTCTCTACTCCTGTAATTTAGCTTCTAGAAAACTCTTAATGAAATTTTTGCTCAAATCTCTCAAACTCAAACTAGCTATGTACTTGCTATAAGCAATACTTTCTACATAGACATACTAGCTAAGTTCTTAACATAGTTTAACGCATACTGCTATATTTACCTTGTATTACTTATGCTGTATGCTTGTTCCTTTGAATGTTTTACCTTGTAAAAGCTTATTTGTTAGCAACGTATAAGTTTTGTGTGGTACTTTTCTATGTAATAGATTATAGCTTTTTGTTTATTTTTTTCTCTAAATGTTTAACCTTGTAATGAAGCTTATCTTTTATGCTTTGTAAATGTTTTCTGTTGAGTTTTTTTTCCCTGAGCCTCCACTGAAAATGGGCTCTTCTTGGCCCAGTGGAATATCCCGGTAAGCAAATGCCAATAAATAAATAATAAGTAATGTGTTTGTTTATGTACCCAAACTAACTACCCTAACTTTCTTACCTTCCTGTTACTTCCCTGACAACCTTCCCCAACTTACATTTTCATTATATATAAATAACAATAATAATAATAGTATTACCTATTTCCTAACAAGGTAGGTCCACTGGCTATACAGTCTCTTTTCAGGGGCAACCTGGAAGCAATGCCTGGTTAAGTGACTTGTTCAAGGTCACCTAGTAGACAAACAAGGGGCCAAGGGAATCAAACTCTGTAATATAGGAACCAGAATTCACAACTTTAACCTCTGCACCATATAGGCACCTGACCCATAAAGAATTATCTAACCTTCTTCATGTCCGTCTTATTCATCCCCATTATGTTTTACCCTCTACTTCCTTCCACCATTTCATCACTTTCCTCCATTCCTATTTCTACCATTTAATTTAGTTAAAAACAGATGAGTACACTTGAATAATGGCATTTTAAGGCTTCCAAATCACATTTTCTGCTTGTTGCTATGTTATGGACTCAGATCCGTATGTACAAACATACTGCTTGTGCTCATCCTCACCTGTAGCCATACCTTTGTACAAGGTGTAGTTCCTGCAGATTCTGCTGCAGCTGCAAGTAGAATATTTAATAGATGTCCCACCACAAGCAGATTTCCATCGCTACTCATTCTAAATGGGCATACACCCTTATCATGCACAAAAGGTAAGCAGAGGTGGGCTGGTAATGAGCATACCTGCAGCCGCTCTAAATCTGAGCCCAAAACTGCAATTCACTCCTTAACTATGCAGAAATGAAATGATCTGTCTAATATGCAACATGTATGGCACAATGAAAAAAAAAAAGTCTTGCAAACCAAATTTGGATGAATGTAATACATATTGGTTAGACTTTCAATATAAATACCTTTGTTAACTTTTTTGTATGTATGTCTATTCAGACCATAAAAACAATAACATGTCTTTTAATATTAACTGCTTTCTGATGCCACCATGGTAAAAGTATGCCTCAGACTGGCAACATGTTAAAAACAGATAAACAATTCAATGAGTTCTTTCCTTCCTTATTAAATATAGCATCAACTTCCTGTTACTATACAAAGTACGCATTTTAATTCTGATGTTGATTTATTGCAAGATCCTCTTTTTAAGTTCCTTTCTCACAACTTAATGTATAAATCATGTTAATGTGAACATTTGATGCATACATAATTTATGATACATTATTTGAAATATGTACTTATTTATATGACATCCGCGGTGGTGGTGCTGCGGTAGCATTGTTGCCTTACAGTAAGACGCTGTCCACTTTGATTCTCAGCTAGAGCGTCTTCTGTGTGAAGACGTGCATGAATGGGCGTACCTTCGTTGAAGGTTGTGCATCAGGGCTGGTAACTTGGCACGTAAAAATCAACTACCAGTCATTAGCAGACCGGAGTTCCACTGTGGCGACCCCTAACCGGAAAAAGCCGAAAGACAAAACAACATTATTTGTTTGCCAAATGTAGTTGAACAGTTTATTTATTTATATATTTACCACCTGGTATCTGGGTAGCTGCCCTGGTCCAGAGATCCTTTCAAGCTGTGACCTGGGCTCAGAGGCAATAAATAGTACCATTAAGTTTGAGGTACACACTTCAAAATTGATAGATTGTTATGTTTCTGTAATTACAAAAATTTATAAAGTTTGCATACAGTTATTATGCAGTTTTGATAAAGTAGAATGCTATTTAGTTTGTGCACATTTCTAACTAAGTTGCCGGTTTCCATAAGGTTTTATCAGTTTACATGGATTTCAGTACAGTTTGTCTACATGAAATTGCTTCTCAAAGGTTTAAGATTGAATTTCCATGAAAAAAAAATCAAATTGCAGAAGAGACAGCCCTGAAGGCTAGCACTGGAATAAGAAGGGTTAAATGTCAAAGGAAAACAGTTGAGAGACTTTTACAATTTAGGTCTTTAAAACAGTCTATCCATCATCCTTAAAGCATTTACCAGCAATTTCCTTGAAAAGGTGCTCAGAGAGGGACTTCTTAAACTTGGTAAGATTATCTTATTACTGTGCCTTATTTTACCTGGCAGTTTGTTACAAACAGTTGGGCCTATTTATGGATTTATGGGAAAGCTATTTCACTAATGACTGTCTGACATGGGGGAATGGTTGAGTAATATTACATTTCCCTGAGAATTCCTTAGGGAGTAGGACTGTTCCCTGATTGGGAGGTTTTTGTTTTTTTTTTTTTCTGAGGGGAGAGTAGCCTTCATTTAGAATTCTATATAGTTGTTGTTGTTTGTCTTTCGGCTTTTTCCCGGTAAGGGGTCGCCACAGTGGAACTCTGGTCTGCTAATGATTGGCAGTAGATTTTTTACGAAACGCCAAGGTGCCAGCTCGACACCCAACCTTCAATGAAGACATTGCCCATTTATGCACGCATGTCTTTTGAACGCTACCCAACCACAGGGAGGACATGCAGACTCAACAGAGAAGGCACTCCCAAGCCAAGCCAAGCCGAGAATTGAATGGTAGAACCTCTTGCTGTGAGGTAACAATGCTACCACCGCACCACCGCGGAATCAGAATTCTATATAGTAAGGTGCATAAACGATAAGTGAACCTTTCAATTATGGTTAGGTAATTTAAGTAATTTAGAAGGCTGCAGTGATGTATGCAGCTGTCAGCAAGTAGGAGAAATCTCTCAGTTTTATTTTCATTTATTTGTAGCCTTTGAGTGTTATAAACATAGTGTAAAAAGAGAATAGGAAGATAATATTCTAGGTTAGGAAGAAGGATATTCATTGCCAGTGTTTTGTGGCTAAAAGAAGAAATCAATGTGATGTCTTATAATGGGGTTTTAGCTCTGAGGGTTTTTTATTGATGATATTATCAGTGTGGGTTATAAAGCTTAATGTAGATTGAAAGGTTAGGCCTAAGTATTTGTACCAGGTTACACAAGGAATAATATGGTTGTTATTATCTGAGATACTAATGATAGGAAGTTGGAAGCTTTGTGAAGAGAAAAAAAAAAGTAGCATTGCTTTTTGTGTTTGATTTGGAATTTGTTTTGTTCAGACCATTGCCGAAGGTCAGAGAAGGACGGCTGGAGTTGAGAATACAGGACTGTGGGATATCAGTTTCATTACAGTAATAAAATATTATCTGAGTTATGGGTAAAGTTAAGTCCTGTTAAGTCATCAGTAATGCCAAGACAATTTCACATTAATTCTAGATTGTAAGGACCCATCTTAATATGGTATTATTTTATATTGCTACTACTAAGAAAATAGGTAAAATAATCTTAAAACAAATTTAATTTGCTATGTTCACTTTAATATTTTTATTAGATGCCAAGAAAAACTTTTCTTTTCTCCAATATGCAACACAGTGATTGGCAATCATTTATTCATGTGGTATTTTGTTTGTTTGTGTGTGTGTGTGTGTGTGTGTGTGTGTGTGTGTGTGTGTGTGTGTGTGTGTGTGTGTATGTGTGTGTGTGCCTGAGTGTGTGTGTGTGTGTGTGCATGTATGTTTGAATGTGCACCTGTGTGAATGTGAGCAAATGTGCATATGTCTGAATGTTTGTGTGTGTCTGTGTCTATGACTGTGTGTGAACAGGTGTATATCTGTTCCTCGATGGACTGCTTCCCCTTCTGGGACAGATTGTCTGCCTTATATACATTGTTTTCCAGATTAAACTCCAGCTCCCTACAGTCTTTCTAAGAATAATTAGGGTATCACAGAATAATCCCTGCCCTGTTTTAGCTCTTAATCCACAACCCGTTGTCAATCAGCACCCTACATTTCCTGTCAGGTAATACTTAACCCAATCAGTCCCATGCTTGCTTGGTATTGTTATTATAGGAGGATTCATAAAATATGCTGTTGCTTTTCTAATTGCAATTGTAATTTTCTGCACAAACTGAAAGGGTGAAGTGACAAGAGTGTGTGTGTGTGTGTGTGTGTGTGTGTGTGTGTGTGTGTGTGTGTGTGTGTGTGTGTGTGTGTGTGTGTGTGTGTGTGTGTGTGGGTGTGTTTAGGTAAAAGATAAGACTAGGAGTCATTCACTTATAGTATTGGTATATACTACTGATAAAATGAAAGTGATTTGTGTAACTTATTCAGAATACAAAATTGATACATATCTATATGTGTGTGTGTGTGTGTCAATGCCTGTTTATTTATTTATTTGGATGGTGCATTGGTGCAGCCGTAGTGTTGTCACCTCACAGCAAGAGGTTCTCCAGTTTGATTCATGGCTGGGGTGCCTTCTGTGTGGAGTCTGCATGTCCTCCCTGCGTTTGTGTGGGTTTCCTCAGGGTGCTCTGGTTTCCTCCCACGTTACAAAGACATGCACCTGGAGCATTTCTCCCTGGGCCTCCGCTGAAAATTGGCTCGTTCCATGTCGGACTTTCCCAGTTAACAAATGTAAAATAAAATAAATAAATTGTTTATCGGTTTCAGCCTTAAATCATACATAAGATGTTTTCTGCTCTTCCAAGAAAGTGGAGGACCTTCCTAAAAGAAATATCAGAACTGGTATTCATTTTCAGGAAAATGAATTAATATTGGTCCATTACGTCTATGTGACACTTAACAAATCACTCTGTCTTATCTTATCCACATGTACTTATGAGCTTCACATGATCATATTGTGAAGCCCTCCTTAAACTAATTAATTATATGTATCCTGAATTTCATACCTTCTTCCCAAATGGTTCCATATGCAACATCCATGGCTTTAGTCACCCTTGCTTGCTTACTTTAAAAAAATCTTAGCTAGTTTGCATTACTATATTAGAAGGATTCTAGAAAGGACTAACCTGGTACAAAATGATATTTGTACAGTGAGATATAAAGAAAATAAAAGCAAAAGATAAGGAGTCCAAGAGTCCATGAATGGACCAGCAAAACTGAAAGGCAGTGTTGGGGAAATTTTGTAAGTTATTCAGGATGCTTCTATCAAGGTGCTTTAGGACAGCAGATGGCATGCACTGTGCTGGGAAATGGGGCAGCATCAGAGAAGCATATCAGAGCAAAACTTGTTAGTGCACTGGATAGTTAAGCATGGAAGAATTGATCAGTACTTTATAGGAGGCTGCAACAGGAGGTCTGCAGATAGGATGAGCTAGAAAAGTTAGGGGAGCAAAAAGCTGTGAACAGGAGAACATGGGAAGATGTTATCAGAGGAGTGCAGTCATGTGGGCTGGCAAAGAGTAAGGTGAAGGGCAAAAGTGGGAGATGCAACCATAAGTGGGTGGGCAGAGAGAAGGAAGTCAGGGTAGAAGGAAAGATACATAGAGCAGTGAAATGTGATAAGGGGGAGAACTACCAAAGGTGGCCAGGTAGAAACCATTGTGAATAGGAACAAAATGGTAGGAAAGCCCTTAAGCAAGTTCCAAAGATGACAGCAAACTAATCAGAACAGAAGAGAAATACTCTAGGAAGACAACAGTGGAAATGTGAATGAACGTGTATAAACCATGGAGATGAAACAGCACAGACAATCAGGAAAAACTAACACTGTTAGAGATGGAGGTGAAAACATTTCAAATAATAGAGGTAGTAGGAATAAAGGAGGTAGGAAGCAAAAGAGAGGACAGTAGGTATGTGCAAAGAGGAGAAGATTTTACTACTTGGAAATTCAATCATAATGGGAAATAGGAGTCTAGGCAAGTGAAAATGGAAGAAACAAATTTCAATGAAAGTAGCCTCAGGCATAGACTGAGTAAAATTTAAGAAAAGGTGACAAAATTGACAACTAAGGGTAAGGACAGACACCTATTGTAATGTATGTGAGCACCAAGGACCTGTCAGAGGACACAGCTGAAAGACAGTCACCTAATGTAATGCATGTGAGCACCAATGAGCTGTCAGAGGACACAACTGAGATGCAAGCATGTATGGACATGGAGCTGTTAATGAATGCCATAAGACAGGGATGGAGGCAGCATTTTCAAACTGTTATTTCGCCAACAGTCAGTACAAAGAGGAAAGAGATGATTAGGAAACAAAAACTGGCTGCAACACTAGGTTAGGTCAAAAGACTTAGGACTACTGGTAGAGCAAGGAGAGCTTTAAGAAAGACCGCAAACTGCACTATTTAGTGCTAGAGTGGAAAAGCACATCTCAATAATCATACCTTTAAAGTAGATGGAAGGGGATGCAGAGTAACAGAATGGGATGGGTAGCTCTTTAGATAGCAAACAGAAGGTAAAAAGAGGAACAGAACATTGCAAAGGAACAAAGGTGACACCAACCATAACTTAATTCTATTATGGAGTGATATGTAGATGAACAGGAAGATGTTGGAGCTGCAAACAGTGACAGAAAAGAAGGGAGGTCTTAACTGGTATCACAGAATCATTGGCTATTGACAGTAAGGATGTAGGACATGAGATGCCTAGGAATACGTTGTTCAGGAATGACACAGGAGGCAGAGACACTGTGGGATATAAATCCACATAAATGAAGGGAATGGATGTTCTAGATCACAGTAATTATAGTGTTTAAAAGAAAAATACTGAACAAAACAAATCAATGAAAAGACCACAGAAAGTCTTCAGACTTTAGCCAACTCAACTCCTAAAGGCTAAGATCAAGTTCATGCGAACAAGAACTCACTAATACAAGTGAAAGAAGTAACTTCATTCAATACAAAACTTGTCATCAAAACATGCAACAATAATTACACCTTCTACAACCATATCTTAAAATTGAAGGTAAAGAAATAAGAGTGTGGCATGCTTGGGGAAATAGTTTCTCCATAGAGATACAACAGGCATAGTTAATAAAATCACATACAAACTTGAAGCAAATTTTAGGTTGAAAAGTGCAAGCTCAGTTTTCCTCCTTTCTGTTTTATTCCAGTAGAAGTTACATTTGAATTGATCACGTCTGTCATCATTAGGGCAGAAACACCTCGTTCTTAGCACAAGATAAGGTACGAGGAAGGCTAATTTATTCAATCAAAAACTGCCTAGTATGAGCCCTCACACACACTATTATTACACACTAAAAACTGCCTATGGCTTATATATAATTTTGCAGGCTATTGTGATCTCAATTCACAAGAGATGACCTCCATAGGCTACAGTAATTATCATCCAATTAGTCTCAACAGTTAATTATTCTAGGTGATGGAGGGAAGCATCATGGAACATATTCAGCCAGACATGTGAAACTTCCTTCACAATGCTTTTCACAGTATGTTTGTTTGAAAGTTAGATCTAGTATTCAATTCTTAATCTCATTTTTTGAGAGTGTTATCACTTTCTTTTGAAATTTTATCTGTGCCTGCAGCTTATTTTATTCTGGTTAAAGTATTTGACTGTGGACCACTTGACAGAATCACTCCACAACTGGCTGTGAGGACATGCACAGGAAGAAAGACTAAAATAACCCTTATCCTCACATCTCCTGTCATCAATAGAGTCCTTCAAGGCTTTCTCCTCAAGACACTCATTTTGACATCTTTTTCACAGATGGCAAAACTGAGTCCAGTTTGTAGGTCAGCAAATAAGCAGATTAATGCAAATCTCATAACATTATTTTTAACCAGATGATATCACCTTCATTCAAAGAGTACACTGCATTTACTATGAGTGATGTAATAGAACTGAGTTTGCCTTTACTGTCAACAAAGGTAGCATTCTGACATTTGGAAACAAAAACATCAGCTTTCTGAGCTATTGATGGGCTACAGCAAAAAGATAACAAATTAGTAGGAATACTGGAATTCTTGTAGATATTGACCTTTTATATTATATCATACAGCTTCTACCATCTACAAAACATACAGAGTAGCTCACTGGATCCCCCATTGAGTTGAGGACAATAACAGAGAAGTAATCATCCACTTTATTATCAGATTAATTATAAAATGTTGTATCCTGCTCTGTAACCTACTTACTGTCATCTGATTAAAATGGAGATGTTATGAAGGCTTCTCGCAAAGACAAAATAAAAGAGCTTAAAGGGATGTTTAAAAGGGAGAGACTACAGCATCCCTCTTTCACTACTCTAAATCTCATTACATTGTTTCAGTACATTTGTATCTGACATACACATCTTTAAAAAAAACACTTAGTATTTGAAACCCCTTAGCTCAGAATCCTCCCAGTGACCTGAATACAATAGGACAGTCAACCTCTATAAAAATTAACATTGTCCATGCAATGTAACATGAAAACTCTATATCTCAAGGATGGCCTTGCTTATAGAATAAACTCATTCTCAATTAAATTTAGCCCATAAAATCATATATACAAGAAGGAGATGGATAGCTACATGGACACCTAAAAATTCCATCATGAGATCCCAGGCATCAAGATCATTGATGGCCAATAAACCTTAAAATTGTTAATCAAATGTATGGCCCTTTTAATTACCTAACTACTAATAACAAATTACAAAGGAGAAGAAAGTTATGTATAATAATGATTGTATAATAAAGTGACCAAGAAAAGAAGAACAATCAAAATTAATTAGAATTAGTAGTGAATATATTCTTAACTTAACTGACCAGTTTGGGATTAAAATGGCAACACATCATGGTAACTGCATGGCTGCACCTACAGAGTAAAATATCAATGTGCACCAACAATGTGTAAAACGATATAGTGGTGCAAATCATACCTCTTAACCTGGAAACACCAAAAATCTGGACAAAAGTAAAAGTAGGTACAACTGGCCAAAAATCTGTATGCCGATTAACATAAGATTTGCATACATAATTATGCCCCCCACCCACTCCACTGGAATTGTGGGATACCAACAGTCAAACACAAATTGATTAACAGACACAAACTGATTAAACACAAAATATAACCAGAGAACAATAGTGTTTTATTTATATTAGTTTTACTACTGGGAGCTCTACAACAATAAATGAAATGTGGCTGTACAGACCACTTTGTGAAGAAATGGCCTTGCAGGTGGACCAGGGTTAAGTATCCTAAACACGGAACAGAGGTGAATGGGACAGAACTAGGATACTATGCACCAATAGGAATGCATAACAATTTAAAATGGAAAAGCAGCTTTAAATGCAAAGTAATATAATAAATGAATGTCACTCATAATAAAGACAATTTTAAACCTAAATTTTAAATATAAGAGAATGGTGTATGCCAATGTAATAACCATACAAAACTGAAACGTTTGTTTATAAACAACTTGATATTTTTCTGCTCCCTATATCTCACAATGATCCTAATCTAGGCACATTTTAGTCTTACTGCAATCCCACCCATTTTTCTACTTTTGTGTATGACTTATCTGACAGTTCATAACACAATCTTTTTGAATGCTTTCTTTGGATTTGCCTTACATAATCTGCCACAGAAAGATCCCATAATCTCTCTAACAGTAGGACCTTGTACCCCATTTTTACAACATTCCATCTCACACTACACCAGAGGTGTTAGAGCTGTGAGGCTGGAGATAACCCAACTTCTCAGAATGTTAGACATCTATTACCAGTCACACTCCCCTCCCATCCCCACAACATGACGGTCATGCCACTGAGCAACCACATCAGTCACAGAGACACCCTGTTCAAACATCATCAGTTGAAATGTCATAATAGTAGAGACCTAGTAAAATTCTATACTGTTTTATTGGTTAACTATATCATTTTGCCTGACTGCTCTCAGTGAAAAGGGCTTACCCCAACTGCTGTACAAATCTGCCCTTACTGATGTATTCAAGCTATTTATAAAAAAAAAAAAACAGTTTTCTGCCCAGTGTGCTACCTAGCAAATGCAGATTTTAGGTTTTAATGTTATTGATACTCTGCTGTTGTGATAAGGATTTAATTATGTTTCAACCTTAACAGAAAATTACAAGAGGCAAAAAAAACCCCTCAAAACCCATCGCATGATAGCTCACACAGATTTGCATAATAAAATATACTTACATAGCAGCCTAATATGAAAATGATGAGTTACAATTTGCTATTATATTTGGAGCTGAAATATAAATAAAAAATACCTTTTAAAACATTTAATCCCCATACACGGTGTGCGGAAACGCACAAGAAACAACGGAATTCTCTCAGACAATTTAATCATCTAACAATAATCTTTCTGAGCATTCAGCTGCTCCAGAATTATGTCAGAATGATGAAAAGTGATGCATTGTATCCCCTCCTAATGCATAAACAAAGTATGCATTGCCCAAGTGGGAATAACTTTTGAACAAGCCATACATATACTGATTCTGGAAATTCTGTGGTACTGTGATGGACCCTAAAAGAAAACTAAAACAATTACCTGCCAAACAACCTAATAGAAGTTTCTTTACTTCCTGTTGCATTCCTTTTTAAGTATTGTTCATAGTTTTATGGGTTCATAGGTGTTTACTAGGTTAACGACAACATGGACCTTATTGTTCTAATGAATTATCCAGAAATATCTCAGACCAAGACTTTTCCAAGAAAATGGAAGGAAGACATAGAAATACTGCCTGGAAACTTTAAATATCAATAATGGAAAGCAAAACAAATGTTTACACCTAGGAGAAAGTCCAAAAAGTGAACAGGCTACATAACAAGTTGCAATTTTGTAAGCTATCACTCACAAAATTCCAGTCAGAAATTGCACTGTGTTACTACAAAACAACTTATAACTGTGCACCCATTATGGTGAGCAACATACATGTATAAGGAAGATGAGTGCAGTTTTCTTATTATTAGTGACACTTTAAGAACACTCTAGTTTGTCATCATATATAAACATAAAGCAGCACTCATAATGTATAAGATATAAGTCCTTGTTATATCTCCATGGTGTAATAATTCCTTCAAGGTTCTACCTTTCTTAAAAACAAGCACAGAACTCTGTTCTTGGACTTTTAGTTGTACCAGGAAAATCCTTAAATGTTTGCAGTTGTTATTCATAGCTAGCCTTATATTTTCTGAGTCAGTGTTTTGTGTTATATATGGCTGATAGCAAAAACCCAAGATAAAATATAATGTCTATTATTTATGTCAATTTTTTCACTCATTCATTCGATCTTAATCAGACATCTAAACTGTAAACAATCAACAAATAGAGTGTGTGTGTGTGTGTGTGTGTGTGTGTGTGTGTGTGTGTGTGTGTGTGTGTGTGTGTGTGTGCTCACAGGCACATCTCTTGGAGGAAGAGCATTAGTTTACAATGTTCATGTTTTGACAATGAGCTAAAATGCATGTATTCATTTGATCACAATCAGATATCCATGGTGTTCACAGTCAACAAATCAGATACATATGTGTATGTATGTTTCTGTGTGAGCTTATGCATACATGTATGTGTTTGGTGTGTATTCATTTAATCACAATCAGATATCTGAGGTATAAACAGTTGGTAAAGTAGCTATAGTCTGTGTGTGTGTGTGTGTGTGTGTGTGTGTGTGTGTGTGTGTGTGTGTGTGTGTGTGTGTGTGTGTGTGTGTGTGTGTATGCATGCTTGCATGTGTGTGCAATGGTGACTTTCTGTGTATTTGTGTATGTGAGTCTGTGTCACTGTACCCTTTCATTGTTCTGTGTGTACATATGTTTGTTGTTTATTTGTGTGTGTGAAGGTGTGTCTATGTATGTGTGTTACTCTATGTCTGGGCTGCTACAGTATTCTTTTTCTGTTTGTATATGTATGTATATATGTATGAGTTTATGTAAATTATGAGTGTGTGTGTGTATGTATGTCTGTATGTGGTGTGAGATCAACAATCCCCAGACAGGGAATATTCACTTTCCCTAGGGATTGTCCAACCTCTAAGTTAATATATATAATTAGCAGAGGTTGTGAGGGTGCAGCCTCCCACATAGGGGAATGTTGTTTATCGGTTTTGTTGAAATAACGCTTGCATGCACCGAGCAATCTTGGTTCATGCATACTAGAAAGCCAATGTTTTCTTTCTCATTGTAGAGTGATTTATCTTCAGGATGCCAACATTTGTGTTAGTCAACAAACTAAAGGTATATCATACACTCACACACACACACACACATGTATATATATATATATATATATATATATATATATATATAGGTTCACTATAAAATCTCAAAATACTGAAATCCCGAATTTTAGTATTTTGAATTTACATAGCTGAAACCTTCAAATACCGAAAACCCATAACCGGGAAATTCAAAATCCAAACCTACACTACACATAGAGCACACACATAAACATACACACAACTTCCCCCCACAAGCACACAGACAAACCTAGACTACATATAAGCAGGGGGCAAGCCCCCCCTGTACCCCCCATTGTGGGGGGGGCTTTGCCCCCACACCCCTCTACTTATATATATACTAACTCTGAGATTGCACAGACACACAAAGGTAATTCACACCCCCACAGTTTACAGTCCCTCGCACACACACATCAGAGTCTCAGCACACACTGACATACACTAAAGCCACTAACCAAACACTTACACATATAGATATACTCGAACTAACACCTAAGCATTCACACACCGCAACACCAGAAGTGCTAATTCCAAATCTCCGTACTTCGGGATTTTGAATTTCGCGCTTTTGTTGTTTCGGGATTTCAAGGTTTTGGTGTTATAATTTAGAAATACTGAAATTTAGGATTTCAGTATTTCAAAAATATAAATGGAACCCATATATATATATATATATATATATATATATATATATATATATATATATATGTATATATATATATATATATATATATATATATATACACATGAGCCATTAATTAAGTTGTTTGTTGTTAAGGTCAACATCTGTTTAGTCAACACAATTTAGTTGAGTTAATAGATGGTCAGCATGTGTGCAAGATCTCTACATTAATGGAGTTGGGGAACACACTCTTTTCCCAGAAGTGTACAATCTCAGAAGTAGAGTAATGAATTTGTGTGTAGTTTTTCTTGAATTTTTGTCTCCAAAGTTATTTCTTGCCATTGTATACACTAACTCCATGACTGTACTATAATGGGGAAAGGGCAAATTTCCATTTCCCTGCTATACAGCAATCTCACACAGAAAAAAAGCTGGTATGTGCTATCATCTGTAGCATTTCTTTTTCTGTTTAAACAAATGAATATTTGATCACTGGAATGTATTCTACTTAGTCAAACTTGCTGAATATCAAGTGCTTTTTATGACAGCAGAAGTGATCCAATAGCCAGATGGTTGAGTGCAGCAGCATGAATTTGCGTGAGATCAGAGCATACTATGGATTGGGAATTTGCCCTTTCCCTGCTGTTGTGCAATGTCATAGTTGGGATGTATAAATAGCAGGAGGTGTGAGTGTGTGCATGTGTGTAGAGGATGTTGTTTTTTTATGTATGTATGTATGTATGTATTTTAATGTTTTGGATTTTGATCTTTTTAGATCAGTGTTTTTACATTTGTTATTTTGAGTGTTTGATTATGTGTGTGTTGCTCATTCTATACTTTGATTTGTGCCATGCTGTAGTTGCAGTTGCATTTTTGTGTCTTCTATAAGAATATATCCATACTATGTTTTTATGAAATTAAAAGATAAGTTAGAAGCACACACTTTTGTAAATAATGCTAGCCCTGTGGTGAAGAGGGAGAAAGCCATGATTGTAGCTGTCTTAACGGAGGATCCACTAGTGAAGCAGGCACCAGAGTGGCTGTCCCTTGGGTTGGAATAAGTGGCAGACAATGCATCACTCTTCTTTGGGGGAGGAAGGCAGCCTACACTGCTGATACCATGCGGAGGCTGGAGAAGCAGCAAACTACATTATGGGCTGAGATGTGCTGTGACACCAGGGAAAAGCTGCCAGTCCAGCTATCTGGAATTTTGTAAATAATTACATGTCTCTTGAATTTATTAATATGATTTATATAGAAATCTGACACTGCTAACCCAGCTATTTGGAATTTTGTAAATAATCATATGTCCTTTGTGAATATTAATATGATTCATATGCTTGTCTTACAAATGTAAGAGAACTTGTTATGTTCTGTGAATATTAAACTACTAGTGCAGATGTGTGTGCTGAACTGTATGTTATGTACTAAGCTTCAAGAATGTAACTACAGTGTACCCTACTGGAAGAGAACAGAAATGTATATACCCTATATACCTTTGCAAACATATGTTTTAATAGTAATAGTTGGAGCATACAGAGTTAACTTGCAATACTCTAAGAAAATACGTTGGAATCAAAGTGCTTTATGATTCTGTGTTTATTTCTCAGTTTTAGTGAAGGAGACAGGATGTCTAGAGCTAGAAGTTTCTTTCTATTGTCTTGAAATAGAAATAATTACTAGTTTTAAAATGTAAAGTGTTGTTATTGTTCTGTGACTTCCTAGTAGCTGCACATCTGAGAGATACATATTTGTAACACAGAGATGTTAGTATCTGGTTAGCCTGGGAACTGAGAGTAGGTGAGAAAGAATGTTGTTGTCCCAGCTAACCCAGCAGTAATGCCTATTACTAATTTAAGAACTATCTCAGCGAGTGACTCTGGGCATTTTGTATTTGTCTTTGGACCTGGAAACATCCTCTCATCAGCACTTGCCTTGCTAATAGTAAGTAACCAAGGTATAGTAATCACTTTTGAGATAGAGAGGAATATAGTAAGATTAGTTTAGATGTTTTTTTGTATTTATTTGTGACTGTCCTGCAATGTTGTTTTAAAATATTTTCTGTGATTCTGAACTCTATAGTCACTGTATTGAGTTACTGAGTATTGTCTTGTTCTTTTATTATTTATTATTAAATATATTTAAACCTTTTAATTGTGGCTGTTTTGTTTAGAGATAGTTAAGCTCTTAGAGTACTTGCATATGTATTTGGTGCCACTGTACAGGCCACTCCAAAAGCCTTAGTCTTGGTCGCACTTACCATTTGGATAATAGTAACTTTACACAGTAGGATTGAACACCCTTTGGTAAAGGCCTTATAGTAGCTGATAAGTAAGGGTGGCTGGTGGCAGCTGTAAAGTAGGGAGCATAGCTAGTAAATCTGTGCCAGCATTTCCCAGGTGTGTGTGTGTGTGTGTGTGTGTGTGTGTGTGTGTGTGTGTGTGTGTGTGTGTGTGTGTGTGTGTGTGTGTATGTGTGTTTGTATATCAATCAAATCTCAAAGTGTGTGTGTGTGTCAGCTACTTGGGCAGGGACACGAAGCACTGGTTGGATAGAGAGGGTGCTGGAGGTCTTAGCTTGGCCACTCAGCTGAGGACTAAACTCTATAGCTGTGCCAATACGGAGTCTTATTGGGGATCTGGAGAAGGAGGGAGAAACCAGCCCCAGACAGACTGCGATCTCTGTGTGCTCTTAAGGGAAATTGTACTTTACTGCATGTGTACTTGTCATCCTCCCAGGGTATACGTCCCTCACTGGTGCTAGTGGTGATGATTGAGGCTTCTTGATTACTGGGCCAGTGCACGGGTGTCACATATTAATTGGTAAGCAGTGGTGGGACAGCCACATTACATATTAATTGGTTGATAGTGGTGAGATAGCCACATCACATGTTAACTGGCTTGTAGTGATGTGGATATTGAATCCCTGTAGCCTATGTACAGTGGTCACTGAAGGTGTTTGTACTCTCAATCAGCCATGCAGTGAACATTCAGAGGTCATATCGCAATTGTTTTATTTTTTTTGTTAGCTTAGTTAGTCAGGGAGAGCAGGCAAGCATGTGAGCAGAGAAGTATGGCAAACTGACCAGGAGCCAGTTGACTGAAATATGCTAGGCTAAAGGACTGGTGCATGCCAACCTGACTAAAACAGACATGATTTCAGCTTTAATCACAGCTGCATCACAGAATAGCAACCAGGAGGACAATCAGACTGGCCGTGGAGATGTACAAGTCTCAGAAAATGGACAGCTTAACCTTTCCACGGAGGACTTAAAAATCCATCTGGAGTTAAAGAGACTTGAGTTGGAAGCCAAGCATGTGGAAATAGAAGCAGCAGAGAGACTGAGACATCTGTATGCTGAGGAAAATGAGAAACTGCAATGTCTAAAAGTTGAGGAAAATGAGAAACTGTGACTTCTGCAGGCTGAGGAGAATGAGAGGCAGAGGCAACAGAAAAGGAGATGCTGACTCTACGCCAGATTAATGGAGGTAATGGGGAAGGGAGTAACCAAACCCCAGAAACAGCAAAGGTCATACATTTCTTCCACAATTTACAGAGGGGATACTTTTGATAGTTTCATTCATACTTTATGTTTGAGAGAGTATATAAACAGTATAATGTTGACCAAGGGCTCTGGGTACTGTTCCTGACCCCCTTACTTGAAGATAAAGCTGTAACTGTTCTTTCCAAACTGTCTGATACTGATTGTTTAAATTATAATGGTTTAAAGAACTGTTTGCTAGAATTTTTTAAGTTAACACCTGAAGCTTGTACGAAAATGTTTTGTGAGCATAGACGCAAGGTAGATGAAAGTGTGTGTGAATATGTTGCTGAACTAAGCACTTATTTTTATCGGTGGGTGAGTGGATGTTAGGTCACCACTTTTAAAAGGGGTGGCAGACCTTTTCGGTGAGGGAACAAGCCCTTAGCATTTTGCTTGAGAACATGAGAATCTGGTTAGCAGACAGACAATGCACTACTGTAGATGAGTTAGAGAAGAATGGAAACCTATACCTACCAGGCAGGGCATAACTGCACAAGAAAGGGACACCCAGTGCTCCTCATGGGTGTCAGGGAGCTCATGGTGGGCAGCACAGACTGTCCCAACAGAGTCCGCCAGTAGCAGGGGAAGGGACAGGTCCAAGTACCCATTTAGGACCAAGAGTTATAAGTTCATAGGTTGTTACTAGGCTATCGGCCCTGGGGCCTAAACAAGCCTAGCCATAACAATTCCCTGGCTATTCCCTAGCTATTTCTTCCCACACTATTTACTTCCCTGGACCCCTGTCTAGCAGGGTGACTGACGTGATCCCCAGGGTGAATTTTCTTTCTCCCATCCAATCATCAAGGTTCCTTTTGAAGAGGGCCAAAGAGGCGCTCTGCTTGACATGTATGGGCAGTCTATTCCAGAGTCTGGGGAGTCTCTGGGTCAGGAACCTATCCCTCCAGAATGTTTTGTTTATTGTGATGACAAAGTTTAGATCCCTGGAGCGTGTCGCTCTGAGGGATTGGGATTTCTTTAAGTGTAGCATGTCCAATAGCTCTGGGTTTGACATGGCCTTGTATGTTAAGCAGAGATTGCCTCGGAGTAGACGATATGCGACAGAGTATAGCTGGAGTTTTTTTAAGGCGGTCAGCATAGGGCATAAGCTTTAGGCCTGTGATTCTTTTAGTGAGGTATTTCTGCAGCCTTTCCAGTTGTTGCAGATGTCTTGAGAGGTACATACCAAATGGGGTGTTGTATTCTATAGTGGGTCTAATGAGGGATGAGTACAGTGAGACAATTACCTCCTTTTTTCTGGATGAAAAGCCCTTAGTGATTAGGTGTGCCACATAGAAGGATTTCTTGACTGGTAAATGCTTTAAATGCAACCAGTGGGGCCATGTAGCACATAGATGTCCACTGAGGCAAGGGGTGGAACAAAAGGTGGGAGAGCCAGTAAGTGGGAATGCCAAAATGCCAACAGTAGGTAGTCTCGAGACAACAAGGGTACCAAACTACCACCCTGCAGATGTCCTGATAGGGAATGACTTTGATAATGCAGTACCATGTGTGCATGCAATTACACACAGTCAGGCTTGGAGACAAGCATGTGGGTCTGGTAGCCTGAAGGAGACCCAGACAGACCGCATACTTGCAGCCAGGATTGGTGAGGTGATTACTTCAGAGAGGGAGCTACCCTGCAGCAGTGAGACTGAAGGTGAACCACAGTTGCTTGCAGGTACTGATGATCCCTTGGACAGAGGGACTGCAAGGGCAGAGGTGAGTAATAGTACCCAAGATGACAGTGAGGCACCGCAATCAGAGGATACCAGACTTCCTGCTGAAAGGGAGATGGGAAGGGTTACAAAGAAAGAGTTGAGGAGGGATCAGCTCTCAGACTCTACATTGCAAGGTCTAAGGAATACAGCCAGTGAGGCACCTGATTCTCAAGGGAAGGGGTGATCTGTATACTGGGACAAAGGGTTACTGTATAGAGAGTGGATCCCTGAGGGAGGGATAGAGGGTGAGAGAATACGGCAGTTTGTAGTGCCCATAGCCTACACTCTGGCACTTCTAGCCATACCACATGATATTCCCTTTGCAGGTCATATGAGCATAAAACATACAAAGATATGTATTGTGCAGAATTTTTATTGGCTTGGGATTTCTAGAGATGTAACAGGGTACTTCAGGACCTGTGAGCAGTGCCAAAAGATAGGCAAGGCAGGAGACAAGGTGAAAGCTCTTTTGATCCCTTTGCCTGTGACTGAGAAGCCATTTCAGAGGGTAACTATGGATACTGACAGGCATCTGAGTATCCCAAGTTCCACAGGGAAAAAGTATATCCTAGTGGTAGTAGATTACTACCAGATATCCTGAGGCAGTGGCTTTGTCCTCCATTTAGGCAGAAAAGGTGGCAAATGCTCTGTTAGAGAATTTCAGCAGGGTAGGTTTCCTAAAAGAAATACTGACTGCCAGAGGTGCCAATTTCATGTCAGACCTGCTGGCTTGTCTGAGGAAGTACTGTGGGGTGAAGCACCTAAAGACCACCCCTCCCATCCCCAGACCAATGGTGTTATTGAGAGGTTAAACTCTACACTTAAGTCCATGATATGGGCATTTGCAGAGCAGTTCAAAAGGGAGTGGGACAAATATTTGCCCCATCTGTTGTTTGCTTACAGAGAGGTTCCCCTGGAATCCACAGGTTTTTCACCCTTTGAGCTGCTGTATGGGCATAGCGTAAGGGGACCTCTAGATTTGATTTGAGATTAGTGGGAGGGTGAGTGTGAATCCTACAAGGAGTTTGTTGTGGCATATGTCCTAAACCTCAGGACAAGGCTCAGAGAACTCATGGGCTTGGCCCAGGAGAACCTGGCAGAAGCCCAACAGTAGAAAAAGGTCTGGTATGACAGGAACGTTAGGGAGTATGCTGTAGGGCACCAGGTAATGGTTCTCATTCCTGTCAGACACAACAAGCTGCAGGCAGCTTGCCAGGGACCCTACAAGGTGGTAAGGAAGGTCAGTGATGTTAACTACATGGTAAAACTGCTAGGCAGGAGGCAGGGGCACAGACTGTACCATGTTAACATGATGAAACCTTACCATGTCAGGAAGGCACTTGTGCTAAGTATTGGCAATAGGAGGTAGGAGGTGTCTGAGGGGATCTATGGCTACAAGGAACCAGCCACCCAAATCCCAAATTACTATGGTGCAGCCTAGGGTTGGAGGCATATGATAGGACAGTGCAGCACTGTAATGGGATCAGTAATGCTGAGGCAGCTGGAATCTCAAGACAGGGAATGGGATAAGGTATCCCCAGATAGTCAACCCTCTCAAACAATGTTTCTCAAGGGTCACTTGAAAAACTAACTTGAGTTTTTGGGGAAGAGAAACATCTGACACCAGGGAAATACTGCCAGTTCAGCTATCTAGAATCTTGTAAATAATTAATGTCACTTGAAAATATTAATATGATTTATATAGAAATGTGACACTACTAG
The DNA here is from genome assembly GCF_019279795.1 of Protopterus annectens. Lineage (NCBI taxonomy): Eukaryota > Metazoa > Chordata > Ceratodontiformes > Protopteridae > Protopterus > Protopterus annectens. The sequence goes on along the minus strand of NC_056726.1, from coordinate 1,139,226,360 downwards.
CCCAGCTATTTAGAATTTTGTAAATAATCATATGTCATCTGTGAATATTAATATGATTCATATGCTTGTCTTACAAATGTAAGAGAACTATATGTTATGTGAATATTAAACTACTGGTGCAGAAGTGTGTGTTGAACTGTATGTTATGTGCTAAGCTTCAAGAATGTAACCACAGTGTATTCTACTGCAAAAGAACAGAAATGTATATAACCTATATACCTGTGCAAATGTATGTTTTAATAGCAGAAGTTGGAACCTACAGAATTAACTTGCACAGCTCTAAGAAAATAAGTAGGAATCAAAGTGTTTTATGAATGTGTGTTTGTCTTTCAGTTTCAGTGAAGGAGACAGGATGTCTAGAGCTAGAAGTTTCTTTCTATTGTCTTGAAACAGAAATAATTACTAGGTTTAAAATGTAAACTGTTTTTATTGCTCTGTGACTGCCTAGCAGCTGTGCATCTGAGAGATAAGTATTTGTAATACAGAGATGTTAGGATCTGGATGGCCTGGGAACTGAAGGCATGTGACAAAGCATGATGTCATCCCAACTAACTGAGCAGTAATGTGTATTACTAATTTAAGAACTATCTCAAAGAGTGAGTCTGGGCACTTTGTATTTCTCTTTGGAACTGGAAAGAACCTCTCATCAGCACTTGCCTTACTAATAGTAAGTAACCAGGGTACAGTAATCTTTCTTAGAGATAGATAGGAATATAGTAAGATGTTTTCTGTATTTATTTGAGACTGTCCTGCAATTTTGTTTTAAAGTATTTCCTGTAATTCTGAATGCTGTAGTCACTGTGTTAAGTTACTGAGTATTGTCTTGTTCTTTTATTATTTATTGTTAAATATATTTAAGCCTTTTAATTGTGGCTGGTCTGTTTACAGATAATTAAGCTCTGAGAGTACTTGCATATGTATTTGGCGATACTGTATAGGCCACTCCAATAGCCTTTGCCTTGGTCACATTTACCATTTGGATAATAGTAACATTACACAGTAGAAGTCAACACTCTTTGGTAAGGGCCTTATAGTACCTGATAAGTAAGGGTGGCTGGTGGCAGCTGGTACTACCTTATAGTATGGGCAGAAGGGGGTATAACAAGTACACATGTGCCAGCCTTTTCCAGGTGTGTGAATGTTCTTATATCAATCAAATCTTAATGTGTGTGTGTGTGTGTCAGCTACATGGGCAGTGACACGAAGCACTGGTCAGACAGAGAGGGTCCTGGTAGTCTTAGCTTGGCCACTTAGCTGAGATCTTAACTCTATAGCTGTGCCAGTAGGAAGTCTTATTGGGGATCTGGAGAAGGAGGTAGAAACCAGCCACAGACTGACTGTGATCTCTGTGTGCTCTTAAGGGAAATTGTACTTTACTATGTGGGTACGTGTTATCCTCCCAATGTGTATATCCCTCACTGGTGCTAGTGGTGGGGATTGAGACTCCTTGATTATGGGGCCAGTTCAGGGGCATTACATATGCATACTCACCAACCTATGTCTTCCTGCATTGTAGCCATAAGTACATCCATTTGTTAGAGTGCACATGGCTCGCAAGGTCGGCACTGGGAAAAATGACTGATGTCAGGTCATCTCTCTGGATAATGAAGGACATTTCGAAAAAGGGAAATCCAGACACAGCGGTCTGGATGACAGCTTTCCATGAATGTCTCTTACTCAAAAGTCACATAAAGGCTGATATTTACCATGCAATAAGATGAAAAAGACAGAAAAAAAGACTGTGCAAATGGTTGTAGTAAATAACGGGGATCTAAAGCTTTAAAAAAAAAATTGCTGCAGTTCTCTTCAGCTATATGCGGGCCAAACTTTCATGTGTGGGAAAGAGATGAGACTTTCACATCTCTGACCCTGTGACACCTGTAACTTGTAGAGTCTAATGAAAAAAACATCACAAAACAAGCAGTTATGTCTGTCTTCCCATAGAATGCTGCTGCTCATTGCCTAACACAAAACACCAGTAGTTATTTAAGTCATCAGTAATAAAAAATGCAATACCCAAATAATAGAGATTGGTACATTTAGACTCAAACACCATGATAAACACACAAATACACTCCCCCTCTCTCACACAGACATACATGTGAACACACATGCATAAACACTTGTCCACAAGAGATGATTACATCTCACAAACAGAAGTACAAAGTGGAACTTCAACAAAAGTATTCCCAACCCTCCTGAGAAATGTAAAGACCAAAACACACTGCAATTTGTTTCAAATTTGTATTTGACTCCTTAAAGAATTTGGACATTATCATTTTTTTGTTTGACATTTTACTTCCCATTTTCAGTTCATCGCGTATATGACCTATTCCATAAACTCTTATATAGCAGTGTTAACAGTCCTGAATGAAAGAACTTTTCATTGTTGTTCTTTGAAATCAGACTCCAAACAGAACTTCATTGATTTTATAACATAAGTTATAAGACTGCGTCATGACATTACTTAATTTAAAATCAGAGACACACATTTTTAAAATAGTACAAAGTTATTCCTGTTCTGTGGTTTTGAAGTTTTAGCTGATAAGGCAAAAACGTACACACACACACACGCACACACGCACACGCACACACACACACACACACACACACACACACACACACACACACACACACCACGCACAAGGCAAATCAAATTATTATAATGTGAAATGAACAAAATACACATTTTCTATCAATAAGAGCTGTCATCCACTGGAGTTAGTTTTGCAGCATGCAACAGACAGAAGAATGGAGTAATTTATTCATAATAAAAAAAAAGATCTCATTGACTGTTATAGACTCGCTCCTAGGTTCATAGGTGCTTACTAGGCTATTGATCTATGAGGAGCTTAAAATGCCTGTCCTTACATTCTCATTTTTCTAATCCTCATATTTTATGTATAAATAACTAAAAAGGTAGAGACATTTACTTACTTTCCATATCTATAAGCGACATGGGTACCATATTGGGGTGAATTTACTATTTATCGTACACTCTTCCAAATTATCTTTAAATATGGTAAGAGAATTGCTTTACTTTTCTTCACTTTCCTACATTCCTTTTTCTATTTAATTTAGTTAAAAACAGCTGAGTACACCTGAATAATAGCCCTTTAAGGTTTCAAAATCACATGTTCTGCTTGTTGCCATTTTATGCACAGGTTCCCTCAAATCCTCATTGACAAGCATACTGTCTGTGCTCATCCTCACCTGTAGCCACACCATTGTACAAGGTGCAGTTCCTGCAGACTCTGCTGCAGCTGCAAGTAACATATTTAACAGAAGTCCCACCATAAGCTGATTTCCACTGCTACTCACCCTAAATGAGCATATGGCCTTGTCATGAACAAAAGGTAAACAGAGGTGGGCTGGCCATGAGCGCACCTACAGCGTTTCTAAATAAATCCCAGGCAAAAATACAATTCAGTCCTTAACTATGCAGAAATTAAATTAGCTGTCTAATATGCAACATGTATGGCACAATGAAAAAAAGTCTTGCAAGCCAAATTTAGATGGATTTAATACATATTGGTATGAATTTCAACATAAATGCATTTGTTTCATCTGTTAACATTTTATGTACGTGTGCCTCTATTCGGCCCATAAATACAATAAATATTTTTTAATGTTAATTGTTTTCTGATGCCATTATGGTAAAAATATGCCTCAGACTGGCAACATGTTAAAAAGATAAACAATTCAATGAATTATTTCCTTCCTTATTAATTTAGTATAGCATCAACTTCCTGTTACTATACAAAGTATTCATTTTAATTCTCATGTTGATTTATTGCAAGATCCTTTTTAAGTTCTTTTCTCACAACTTAATGTATAAATCATGTTAATGTGTACATTTGATGCAACTTAAATGATACATATTTTGACATATGTACTTATTTACATGATATTTGTTTGCCAAATGTGGTTGAGCAGTTTATTTATTTATGTATTTACCACTTGGTATCTGGGTAGCTGCCCTGCTTCAGAGGCAATACATAGTACCATTAAGTTTGAGTTATACAGGTCAAATGTGATAGATTGCTATGCTTCTGTAACTACAAAATTGTATAAAGTTTGTATATAGTTATTATACAGTTTGATAACATAGAATGTTATATAATCTGTGCACATTTCTAACAAATTTTCAGTTTTCCGTAAGGTTTTATCAGTTTACATGGGTTTCAGTACAGCTTGTCTATGTGAAATTGCTTTTTAAAGGTTTATGATTGAATTTCCTTGAAAAAAAAAACCTTAAATGGCAGAAGATTGCAGAGACAGGCCTGAAGGCTAGTTCTGGAATAAGAAGAGTTAAATGTCAAAGGAAAACAGTTGAGAGACTTTTAGAATTTAGGTCTTTAAAACAGTCAATCCATCATCCTTAAAGCATTTACAAGCAATTTCCTTGAAAAGGTTCTCAGAAAGGGCATTCTTAAACTTAGTTTCTCTTTCAGCTTTTCCCGGTTAGGGGTCACCACAGTGGAACTCCGGTCCGCTAATGATTGGCAGTCGATTTTTATGGTGCTGAGGTGCCAGCCCGATGCCCAACCTTCAACGAAGGCACGCCCATTCACGCATGTCTTTTGAATGCCACTCAACCGTGGGGAGGACACGCAGACTCCACACGGAAGGCGCTCCAGCCGAGAATCGAACGGGAGAACCTCTTGCTGTGAGGCGACAACACTACCGCTGCACCACCATGGCTCGAATTCTTAAATTTAGTAAGAGTATCTTATTATCAACTCAGGACTGGCAAGACCAGACAAGTGGAGAAGGTAACCACACACACACCAAACCCAGTCCCATAGAGACCTACCACAACTGCAAACCAAACACATAATAACACAAAGACATACACGGAGGCTCTAACAAAAAACTTACCAAAACAACAGAGGCTCCCAAAGCAGACACCCAAAAATCCACCACCTCAAAACATAACACATGCAACACATACTTCAATAAATCAGTGTGTCAAACAATCACAGCCCTTAAGACCAAACACCATGCCTGATACACTAGTAATAGGTGACTCTATAGTCAGACACACTGACTTACCGCTTACCAGGCTGAACAAGGAGAGGGTAACGGTGAGCTGCTTATCGGGAGCTAGGATCCGCCACATAACACATGCACTCAGGTCACCCCAAAGCAAGTACAAATATGACTCCATCATTGTCCATGCCGGCGTGAATGACCTGAGACGTACCTCCCTGGACTCCATGAAAAGAGACATAGAGGAGCTCTCTGATTATGTAGCCCATGCTGGTATGACCCTGACCCTGAGCAGCATCTTGCCCTCACCAAGAATGATGCCACAATACAAAGACAAGATGATCAACTTTAATAATTGGCTCAAATACTGGTGTCATTCTAGGGGGATCCAATGTCTGTCTGCTTGGGATGACATGCTGGACAAGCCACTCTGCTTCGCAAGGGACGGCTTGCATCTGTCACCACTGGGCTTCTGGATATTGGCTAAGGATCTTGCCTCCCCCATAGTGCCTTTTTTAGGCAAGGCTCAAAAGACAAACCCACCTCCTTAGAAAACAAAAATGGAAAAAAAATTAAGGGTAATGCTGCTCAACGCCAGAAGTCTAAATCTCAAGATGCAGGCTCTCGAAGCACTCCTCAGTATGGAGAACATTGATGTCTGTGCAGTAACTGAAACCTGGCTCAAGGCTCCTGAGAGCACCCCAGCACTACCAGGCTATACCTCGTATCATGCTTTTCGGCCCCAAAACTTGGGCCAAACCAAAAAGGGAGGGGGAGTGTCCATATTCATCAAGGACACCCACACCTCCAGGTTAGTGGCAACACATGAAGTATCAGAGACCATCCGGGTACAACTAACCATAGGTAAAACTGCTATACAACTGATAGCATGTTACAGACCACCCTCCCAATCTCAGCGTTCCTGAAGACATTGGAGGATATGAATGTCTCACCAAACACCATCATATTGGGAGACTTCAACTACCCTAACATAGACTGGGTGCATTATTCTAGCCCAAACACCCTCGCCCAAAGGTTCCTGGAATTCATAAATTCAAATGCAATGGAACAGCTAGTCACCTCTCCCACAAGGGGAGATAATATACTAGACCTGATCATCACAAACATGGGGACAAAGTGCTCCACACTGGAAGTATACCCCTCACTAGTGAGATCTGACCACAAACTAATCACCCTGGATATACATATCCCACCTCCACCCCCAACACAAAAGACTACAGTGAAAAACTTCTCAAAAGCCGACTTTACACATCTTAAAACTGAGATGGTATCCTTTAAGCACACAGGGCCAGTGGAAACCACATCCCACAATGCAGAATCCTTCACAAATGCTTTCTACGGACATCTCCAAGAATGCATGGATCATGCAATCCCAAATAAAACCAAGACCCTCTCCACTAAGGGCAGGCATCCTGTCTGGTGGACCCCAGCCATAAACAAATTGTGGTGACCTGTGCCTGACATATAAGGCCATGTCAAACCCAGATTTGATGAATATGCTTCACCTCAAAAAATCTAGATCCCTCAGAACCACAAGGGCGGGAGACTTAAACCTTGACACGGTTATAAATAGAACATGCTGGAGGGACAGATTCATCACCCAGAGACTCCCTATGCTGTGGAACAAAATCCCGGTACATGTGAGGCAGAGCACCTCTCTGGCCTTGTTCAAGAGGAATCTTGACCAATGGATGGGAGATTGCAGATATACCCCAGGGATTACTTCAGTGTCACTGCTTGACAGAGGCACAGCAAAATGATAGGCATAGTTTTTATTCAAACTAAAGGGGTGGCGAAAGCCACATAACTATGGGCTAGGCTTATAAATGCCCTTGGGCAGATAGCCTAGTATGAACCTATGAACCTATGAACCTAAAAGAAGGAAGCTACTGCACGACAGAGCAAAATCCCATAAAGAGAAGGCATCTCTGATCAGCACTAGTAGAAAGCTACGTTCTCTCATAAAAACATCCAAGGCTAACTTTGAGAGAAAAATTGCTATGGACACTAAAGATAACCACAAGGCCTTCTTCAGCTATGTTAGAAACCTGGGCAGAAACCCTCAGATATGTTCAGAGTTAGTTCACAATGACAAAAAATACACTGAACCCACAGATATTGCTGACATTCTGGCAGACAGGTTCAGTGCAAATTTCTCCCCTCCCTCACCCCCAAAAGAAGAAATACTTATCCCAGCTGAATGTAACCTCCCTGTCATCTCAGATGTCCAGGTGAGAACCGCCCTCAGCAAAGCTAAAAACACAGCATCAATGGGACCTGACGGTATCCCGGGTTGCGTGCTACGTGAACTCCAACAGGAGCTAAACCCGCACATAAAAATGCTTTTTAACCTTAGCCTTACTACAGGATATATACCTGAACACTGGCGTACAGCAACAGTAGTCCCACGCCACAAAGGAGGCACCTCTACAGACCCTGGTAACTACCACCCCATTAGCTTAACCAGCCTGGTCTGCAAAGCTATGGAAAGAATCATTATGGAACTCATAAACAGAGACATTGGGGACTTACAGACACTTGATCCCACCCAGTTCGGCTTTGTAAAGGGCAGATCCTGCCTTTTGAACCTGGTTGACTTTTTCGAAACAGTCACTAGAGCCATTGACGAGGGCAAAGCAGTTCATACAGCCTACCTGGACTTGGCTAAAGCTTTCGACACAATACCCCTCTCTGGCATCATAGACAAGCTCAACAGCTTAAATGTAAATCCATATGTCACAAGATGGGTGGCAAACTGGCTAAAGGATAGAACCCATAAAGTCAAAATCGCTGGAGCCATGTCAGACTCAAAGCCAGTCACAAGTGGTGTCCCACAGGGCTCTGTCCTGGGACCCCTCTTGTTCGGCATTTATTTCTCAGATGTGAAAGCAAACATGGGAGGGTTGTGGCTGACAAAGTTCACAGATGGCTGCAAACTAGGCGCCATAGTCGATACACCAGCTGACACATACATCCTACAAAAAGGCCTCACTGAAACGGACAACTGGTGCCGGAGTCATGGCCTTAAACTAAATGCCAAAAAATGTATAGTCATCCCCTTTGGGAAAAACAAAGTACCCACAAATTATCACATAGACAGTAACCCACTGAGTACGGAAAATGTAATCAGAGACCTGGGGACCCAAGTCGATAGTGACCTCTCATTTGACACCCACGTTGCCAAAGTGGTTAGAAAGACTTTCTACCTTGCCCACCTTATGATGAAGGGATTCACATCCAGATCAAAGGAGGTCATTGTACCCCTATACTCCTCCCTTATCAGGCCCATGATTGAGTACAATGCCCCATTTGGTATGTACCTCACCCGGCACTTGCAACAGCTAGAGAGACCCCAAAAGTACCTCACCAAGAGGATCAAGGGTCTCCAACATATGTCATATGCTGCCAGACTAAAGAAATTCCAGCTCTATTCAGTAGCATACCGCCTGCTCAGAGGTGATCTGTGCCTGACATACAAGGCCATGTCCAATCAGGAATTGATGGACATGCTCCACCTCAAAAAATCCAAATCCATCAGAACCACGAGAGCTAAAGATTTAAACCTCAGCACAAATATGAACAGGACATGCTGGAGGGACAGATTCATAACTCAGAGGCTTCCCATACTCTGGAACAGAATCCCAGTTCATGTTAGGCAGAGCCCCTCATTGACTCTCTTCAAGAGAAATCTTGACGAGTGGATGGGAGATCGTAGGTTTACCCCAGGGGTCATCTCTGTGTCACTACTAGACAGAGGCACAGTAAACTAATTCTATTATGTAAGGGGGTCTTCACTGTGTCACTACTAGACAGAGGCACAGTATTCTAAATCTATACTGTGCACTTTTGTACCATTACATGGGGTGGCGAAAGCCACATCACTATGGCTAGGCTTATAAATGCCCCAGGGCAGATAGCCTAGTACCAAACTATGTAACTATGAAACTATTACTGTGCCTTGTTTCACCTGGTAGTTTGTTACAAACAGCTGGGCCTATTCATGTGAAATCTCTTTCACCAATGACTGTCTGACGTGAGGGAATGGTTGAGTAATAGGTTCATAGGTTGCAACTAGGCTATCGGCCCTAGGGCCTATACAAGCCTAGCCATAACAATTCCCTGGCTATTTTACATTCCTATGGAAATTCCTTAGGGAGTAGGACTGTTCCCTGATTGGGAGATTTTTTTTTTTTTTTTGAGGGGATAGCAGCGTTCATTTAGAATTTTACATAGTAAAGTTCTGAGTAGCTAATTTAGGTCATTCAGAAGGCTGCAGTGATGTAAGCAGGTGTCAGCAAGTAAGTGAAATCTCACAGTTTTATTTGCATTAAAACTCAATAAATTAATTTCATTCAAGCTCTACCCGAAACCCACTCAACCACTACATTGCGTCTGAAATCTCCCTAATTATAACTTCTATTAAGCTCTTTGAATTATTGTATTGGTTACTTACCCCATAGGGCTCCACTGATTGTTTTTGTAGCAGTTCAGCATAGATTGGCTCACCCTGCTCCATTCACCCTTCAGGCTCACTCCACTCCCCTACCCTGCCCCTGATTCCTACCCATCCCCACTACTTCCACATTTATTTATCACTAACTCCTCCCACTCCATCTTTCATCCAGTCACGCACCACCTCTCCCACACACTCACAAACTTAACTTAAAGTGATTAACTGCAGCAATACAATATCTATCACCAGCACATGTTTCTTTAGCTTAATACTTTCCATTGCACTCCTTAGCACCCTTACTTACCTTAGACAACTCCCTTACACCTCTTACACCCTACCACTAAACTATACCTCTAACTACCGACATACATCAACCTCCTTCTCCTCTATAACCCATGAGCTCTACCCATCAGACATAACCCACAAAGAACTACCTATCATATCCTCTTCTAACTTACTATACCCTCCACTCCCTAACAAATACTCTACCTATCTCTGCTCAAACTCCACTTCCACATTAGGCTTCATCACACTCATACTAGATCATATCAATTCCAGGCCCACCAACTCCCCATCCATCTCCTCTCCCACTCCATCATCCCCTCGTCCCCCCAAAGAGCATTCGCATTACCACAATTAACACCCAAAGTCTCCGTAATAAAATTCCTAATCTAAATGCCTGGCTTACCCACACCCAGCCAGATATAGTTGCTGTCTCAGAAACTTGGCTTAAAACCACACATAAAAGATAATGAAATCCTGCCACCTGGCCACCATAAGATTCGTAATGACAGGCCCAAGAAAAAAGGAGATGGTTTAGCCATAATCTACTCTTCCACCTACTTAGTTACCCCGTACAATACTCCCACTCCAAAATTTGCCAGCTCTGAATTAACCATACCTCTCTTAAAAGTGAACAAACACAAGTCCATATGCATAGCCCCTCTTTACATCCCTCCGGGTAATAACATCCCAATACTAGAAGACATTCTCTCCAGGTTCTCCTCTAATATTAGAAATGAAACCCTCATGCTAGGCAACATAAATATTAACTGGGACACCATTAGCTCTCAATACCATACCCAAACAACCAATCTCTTTAACTTCTCCCAGCTAGTAAACTCCTGCACCAGCCAAACAGAGATGGAACCACCGTCTCCATCATTGACTGGATCTTAGTATCTCATCCACATCTAATCTCAAATTCTGGAATCCTTCCTGACCCCCCTCAGTGACCATCTACCAGCCTTTGCTGAATGGTACCCCACCCCCCTTCATAAACAACATCACTACATTCAGACCTGAAATCTGTCCAACTTCAACCCACAAACATGTTCAGACTGCCTAAAACTGACTGGACACCGTTAAGAACTCTGCCCCTTGACAATGCTACTTTAATGAAACTTTTCTGTACCTACTCAATAACCATGCTCCTCTCAGGACCAAAAGAGGTAAAGCTATAACATCTCCCTGGATATCTAAGGAAACTAAACAGACCATGCTCCTAAGAGAGAAAAAGTGGAAACAATACCAAAGGAATAAGCAACCTAATACCCTACTAGAATTTAAACAACTCACCCTACTAGAAATTACACAACTCTGCAACCCCATAAAAAAAATCTAATAACCAGAGACCACAAAACATATTACTCTAAGCTTCAATCTGAACATACTAACAACCCTAGAAAATTCTGGAACTCTATCTCCTCTCTCCATTCCCCCGGCAGTAAAGACAACCCATGCCCAAACCCTAACTGCTCTGATTACGAAACAGCCTCTCTATTTAACACCTTCTTAGTGGAATATATAGCCAAACTTACTGCCAGATTCCCCAGCTCCCCTCCAATACCCCCCCCTCCCCATACCTTCCCTTCTAATCTCAAAACACATACCCCTTCCTTCAGCCTCAAGCATGCGCCCACACACATAATAAAAAAACTCCTCTGACAGAAACCATGCTCCAATGCACCAGATAATTTACCTGCATCCTTCTTCCAACTATCTGCCAACAGCATAGCCTTCCCTATCTCCATCATAATAATCAGGTCCATCCAAGAAACTTATGCTCCCTCACTTTGGAGACAAGCATTCATCATCCCACACAGTAAAGGTGGTAAAAACACTAACACCACTAACTTCTGTCCTACTGCCATACTTTCCCCACTCTCAAAAGTCCTGGAAAAATGGATTCACTCACAACTGATGCCATATCTAACACAAAACAATCTCCTAACTCTCCTTCCTCAAGTCCATTAACCATGCTCGTAACTTCAGAAAAATCAAATTGCCTGTTCCTAGACCTTTCTAAAGCCGTCTATACTATCTCTCACCCTATACTCCTATCACAACACTTCTCCCTAAATCTCTCCCCTTCCACCATAGCTTGGTTCACCAGCTACCTCTCTAAAAGACAACAAGCTGTTAAATGGAAACATTTCAACTCTTTCTTTCTATACACCCCTACTTGGGTACCACAAGGTTCTGTCCTTGGCCCCTTACTTTTCAATGTATTCATCAACAACCTTCACCACTCCATCTTCAAGTCTACACTAATCCAGTATGCAGATGATTCAGCAATCATCTGCTCAGCTGACACGCCTTCTGACCTCCTGCAGATAACCCAGTCAGCTTTCTCAAATACTGAAACCTGGATGTAAAACAACCACCTAGTCCTTAATGCCAATAAAACCAAACTAATGATTTTTCCCCATCTAAACACCCCCCATTGATAAAAACTCCTTCAAGATCATAAGCCAGAATAATACCCCATTGAAATTTTCCCTCACATGAAACTGCTTGGCATCATCATTAACGAACATCTAAAAATCAATATCCACATCCAAACTAACATAGAAAAACCCACAACAAAATTAGGACTCCTATATAGGCATAACTGTTATCTCACCCCCCCCCACCAGAAAGACCCTTGCCTCCACATACCTTCTCCCCTCCCAAATATATGGTGCTCCTCTGCTCTGGAAACTTCAGCTCAGCCTTCAAACTAAATTAGAAGCCTGCTAGAATAAAATCTGCAAATTTGCCACCAACTCAAGGAACTCATCCCATCACTGCATCTCCCTCCACTCATTGCAATGGCTCGAGCTTCTCAATTATCTGAACCTCCTTAAACTCACCACTGCCATTAAGCTCATATTTAACTCATCTTCCTGTCCCACTCTCTCCACCTCCTTAACCCCCTATATTCCTAATCGCTCACTTTGGTAAGAAAATCAGAACGTGCAAAATCTGCAAACCTTTACGGCCACCTGGACACTCTCTGCTATCCAGCTCCTTAGCTAAACTATGGAACTCTCTTCCTCCCTCCCTTAGAAATACTCATAACCACTCTAACTTTAAATACCTCCTCCATTCCTACCTATCTTCAAAGTGGGAATGCCCTTGCTCCTTCCTCACATAAGACCCTCTTATATCAAAACCCACCTTCTAATTCTGTACATCATCTCTGCAGTCACATAATTTGCCCTCCTACTCCTTCTTAATCTCCAGATTTTGTTGATAGTTTATTTCCAAAAATTTCTCGTCTTCAATTGTAATTCATTGTTAATGGCCCTTAGACTGTACTGTTGCTAGATTTTTACTGCTATTATTGTGGAATGTAAACTTTCAATTGTAATTCAGTGCTGATGACTCTTAGACTGTAAATAAAACAGAAATAAATACATTTATTTATAGTCTTTGAGTTTTGAAAACATAATGTAAAAAGAGTATAGGAAGATAATATTCTAGTTTAGGGAGAAGGATATTCTTTGCCAGTGTCTTGTGGGTAGTAGGAGAAATAAAAAATTATGTCTTATAGCAGGGTTTTAGTTCTGAGAGGCTTTTATTAATGATATTATCGGTGTGGGTTGTAAAGTTTAATGTAGATTCAAAGGATAGGCCTAAGTATTTGTACCAAGTTACAAAAAGAAGAATATGGTTGTTAACATCTGAGATATTAATGACAGGAAGGTGGAAGCTCTGTGAGGGGAGGAAAATAGTAACATTGTTTTTTGTGTTTAATTTGGAATTTGCTTTGTTCAGACCATTGCCAAAGGTCAGAGAAGGATTGCTGGAGTTGAGAACTGTGGGATATCTGATTTGTTAGACTAATAAAACATCATCAGAGTTATGGGTAACGTTAAGTTCTGTTAAGTTATCAGTAATGACAAGACAATTACATACATTAATTCTAGATTGTAAGGACCCACTTTAATATTTTCATTAGATGTCAAGAGAAATTTTTGTTTTCTCCAATATGCAATACAGTGATTGGCAATCTTTTATTCGTGTGGTATTTTTGTGTGTGTGTGTGTGTGTGTGTGTGTGTGTGTGTGTGTGTGTGTGTGTGTGTGTGTGTGTGTGTCAGCTTGAAATTGTACATAAGATGGTTTCTGGTCTTCCAAGAAAGTGAAGGACCTTCCTAAAAGAAATATCAGAACAGGTACTCATTTTCAGGAAAATGAATCAATATTGGTCCATTACATCTATTTGCCACTTAATAAATCACTCTCAGTCTTATCTCATCTGCTTGTACTTATGAGCTCTACATGAGAATATTGTGAGGCCCTCCTTAAACTAATTGAAATACATTTTCCTTGCTTTCATTCCTTCTTCATAAATGGTTTCATATGCAACAACCACAGCTTTAATCACCTTTACTTGTTTACTTAAAAACAATCTGTGCTAATTTGTATTACTGTATTAGAAGGATTCGTGCAAGGACTACATTGGTACAAAATGATATTTGTACAGTGAGATATAAAAAATAAAGGTAAAAGATAAGGACTCCAAGAGTAGGACATGAATGGACTAGCAAAAGCTGAAAGGCAGAGTTGGGGAAAACTTTGTGAGTTATTCAAGATGTTTATATCAAGGTGCTTTAGGACAGCAGATGGCATGCACTGTGCTGTGAAATGGGAGAGCATCAGAGTAGAATATCAGAGCAAAAGTTGTTAGTGGGCTGGTGAGTTCAGCATGAAAGGATTGATAAGTACTGGACAGGAGGCTGTAACAGGAAGCCTGCAGATAGGATGGGCTAGAAAAGTTAGGGGATAAAAAAGCTGTGAATGGGAGAACATGCAAAGATGTTATCTGAGGAGTTCAGCCATGTGGGCTGGCACAGAGTAAGGTGAAGGGCAAACGTGGGAGATGCAATCATGAGTGGGAAGGCAGAGAGAAGGAAGACAGAGTGGAAGGAAAGAAACGCACAACAGTGAAAAGTGATAAGGGAGACAACTGCCAGAGGTGGCTAGGTAGAAACCATTGTAATAAGGTGAATAAGAGCAAAATGGCAGGGAAGGCATTCAGCAAGTTTGAAAGATGACAGCAAACTAATCAGAACAGAGGGGAAATACTCTTAGAAGTCAACAGGGGAAATGTGAATGAACTTGTATAAACCATAGAGATGTAAATAGCACAGACAATTAGAAAAACTGACAGTGGTGGTGATGGAGGTAAAAACATTACAAAGGTTCATATGTTCATAGGTTGGTACTAGGCTATTGGCCCTAGGGCCTATACAAGCCTAGCCATAACAATTCCCTGGATATTTCTTCCCACAATATTTACTTCTCTGGACCCCTGTCTAGCAGGGCGACTGACATGATCCCTGGGGTGAATTTCCTATCTCCCATCCAATCATCAAGGTTCCTTTTGAAGAGGGCCAATGAGGCGCTCTGCTTGACATGTATGGGCAGTCTATTCCAGAGTATGAGGAGTCTCTGGATCAGGAACCTATCCCTCCAGCATGTTTTGATCATTGTGATGACAAGGTTTAGATCCCTGGAGCATGTGGCTCTGAGGGATTGGGATTTCTTTAAGTGGAGCATGTCCAACAGCTCAGGGTTTGACATGGCCTTGTATGTTAAGCTGTGATTGCCTCTGAGTAGACGATATGCCACAGAGTATAGCTGGAGTTTTTTTTAGATGGTCAGCATATGGCATCTGCTTTAGGCCTGTGATTCTTTTAGTGAGTTATTTCTGTGGCCTTTCCTGCTGTTGCAGATGTTTTGTGAGGTACATACCAAATGGGGCAGTATACTCTATAATGGTTCTAATGAGGGATGAGTACAGAAGGACAATGACCTCCTTTTTTCTGGATGAAAAGCCCTGAGTGATGAGGTGTGCCACATAGAAGGATTTCCTGACTGTTGTGGCAATGTGGTTATCGAAAGTGAGACCACTGTCCACCTTTGTCCCTAAGTCTCTCATCACACTTTTGATGTTTAGTGTACTGCCACCTATGTGGAAATTCATGGGTACATGTTTTTTTTCCAAAGGGGATGAGTATACATTTCTTGGCATTAAGCTTGAGCCCATGGCTCTGGCACCAGGCATCTGTTTGTGTAAGGCCCTTTTGTAGAATATCCACATAATTTGGGGATTCAATAACGGCTCCCATTTTGCAGTCATCTGTGAACTTTGTTAGCCAGAGTCCCTTAGTGTTGGCCTGTATTTCAGAGAAGTAGATGCCAAACAAGAGTGGTCCCAGGACTGAACCTTGAGGTACTCCACTTGTCACTTGTCTGGAGCTGGATTTGGAGTCAGCTACTTTTACAGTCTGGGTTCTGTTAGTGAGCCAGTTGGCAACCCATCGAGTGACATAGGGATTTATGCCCAGCTTAGTAAGTTTATCTATGATTCCAGAGTGGGGGATAGTGTCAAAGGCCTTGGCGAGGTCCAGATAGGCTGTGTGGACCGTCTTACCCTTGTCCACAGCTCTGGAGACTGATTTGAAGAAGTAAATCAGATTCAGGAGACAAGATCTGCCCTTCCAAAACCCAAACTGGGTGGGGTCCAGTGTTTGAAGGTTGCCATTGTCTTTGCTTATAAGTTCCATGATAATGCGTTCCATGCCCTTGCAGAACAAGCTTGTCAGACTGATGGGACGGTAGTTTCTGGGATCCAAGGTGGATCCCCCTTGTGGAGTGGGATAACTGTAGCTGTGCGCCACTCAGTGGGCATGAAGCCTGAGGTGAGGCTGTGATTAAACATGACACTTAGGTGAGGTGCCGGTTCATTTTGTAGTTCATGTAGTACACAGCCTGGGATGTCATCTAGTCCCATGGGTGCTGTATTCTTAGCTTTAGAGAGTGCAATTTCTTTCTGTGCGGCCGTGATTACCAGAATTTGGCAATCTTTTGGTACTGAGATGGGCCCTTTAGGGGGTGAGAGGGGAGTGAAGTTGGCACTAAATCAATCTGCCAGGATATTGGCAATATCTTTGGGATCAGTATATTTAAAGCCATTCTGTTGTAGCTCAGAGCAGATCTGAGCACTGCCATTTAGATTCCTGACATAACTATAGAATACTGTATGGTTGTCCCTGGAATCTTTGGCAACTTTATTTTTCTAACTAGCTTTTGAGGATTTTATGAGGGATCTCAGCTTCTTACTGAGGCTGGTGAGGGAGTTTTTTTGCATCCTGGGATTTTCCTCTTTTCTGCAACAGTTTCTTCCTTCTGTTGTTTAGTTTGTTTGTAGCAGGGGACCACCAGATTGGCTTCCTTTTTTGTTTGGAGAAGAGCATCTTGGTTCTATTTGGGATGGCACGATTCATGCACAAGTGGATGTGCTCGTACAGTGCCTTAATGTAGGATTCTGCAGTTGAACTTTCAGATCCCGTCTGCATGGGTGTCGTGAAGTTTGCCACTTTTGACTTCAGTAGCATGAAGTTGGCTTTGGAGAAGTTTTTTAAGGAGGTTTCCTTACTGGGGGGTGGGGTTGGGATGTGGATGACAAGGGTGATTTGCTTATGGCCAGACCTAACCAATGAGGGGGTGAACACTGGTGTGGAGCATCTATCTCTCATGTTGGTAATGACAAGGTCTAGGATATTGGAGCCCCTGGTGGGACAATGGATTAGTTGATCCAGGGCGTTGGAATTTATGAATTCCAAGAACCGTTGGGAAAAGGAGTTGGTACCCGAGTAGTTTTCCCAGTTAATGGCAGGGTAGTTTAAATCACCCAGTATTAGGGTGTTTGGTTGTATCTTAATATTTTCCAGTATGTTTAGAAAGGTGTAGTGAGAATCTTGAGGCATGGTGGGGGATCTGTAGCAAGCTACAATTTGGATTGCAGTCTTACCTAGTGTTAGTTGCACCTGGAGAATTTCAGATGCATTGTGTTGGGCAACTAACCTGGAGGTGTGAATATCCTTGGTGAATATGGACACTCCTCCACCTTTAGTGTTTCGGTCTTGGTTTTGTGGCCGAAAAGTGTGGTAAGGGTTGTAGCCTGGTACTGCAGGGGTGCTCTCTGGAGCCTTGAACCAGGTCTCAGTTACTGCACAGATATCAATGTTCTCCATTTTTAGGAGTTCCTCAAGAGAGTGCATTTTGATGTTTAGACTTCTAGCATTGAGTGGCATTACCTTCAGATTTTGCATGCTTGTATCTGTTATGGTGATGGTTTTATCCTTTGAACCTTGCCTAAAAGAGGCACTATAGGGGTGGCAAGAGCTTTAGCCAGTAACCTGAATCCCAGGTGTGACAGGTGCAAACCCTCTCTGGCAAAGCCTCATGGTTTGTCGATCATGTCTGCCCAGGCAGACAGATACTGGATCCCCTTTGAATGACACCAGTAGCTTAGCCAATTGTTGAAGTCAATCATTTTGTCCTTATACTGTGGTATCATTCTGGGTGAAGGCAGGATGCTACTCAGGGCTAGGGTCATACCTGCCTGGGCCACATGATCCAAGAGCTCTTCCATGTCTCTTTTCATGTAGTCCAGGGTGGTACATCTCAAGTCATTCACACCAGCATGGACAATGACAGTGTCATATTTGTACTTGTTGTGGAGTGACTTGAGTGCATGTGTTATGTGGCAGATCCTGGCACCTGACAGACAGCTTACTGTAATTTTCTCCTTGTTCGGCCTGGTGAGTGAGACATCAGTGTGCCTGACTATAGAGTCACCTATGAATAAAGTGCTGGGTACATTGTCTTGCCTTAGGGGCTGTTGTTGGGTGGTACACTGGTGTTGTGAGCTATGTGTCACTTTGGTTGAGACTGGTGTTTGTTTGCGTTTTAGCTTCACAGGTCCTTGCTGCTTGGGTAGGTTAATGTTAAGGGCCTTCGCATATGTGGGTTTAGTGTTGCTATGTGTGGGTGTTGATGGTGTGGATTTTGAAGGGCTATGAGTTGCTTGAGGTGTAGTGCAGGTGTTAACCTTCTCCTCTTGACTGTCTAGCACAATCTTGGCCGGAGAGAGCTTTGCTTCCAGTTTGGCTATGTAAGTGCATCTCTCGCAGGTTGTAGTGTTGGGTGGTAGGAGGAGAGAATTGTCTGTGTACATGAGGCAGTTGCCACATTGCCCCAGTATGCCCAGATTCACCAGGTGTAGGAGTAAAGGAGGTAGGAATCAAAAGAGTGGACAGTAGGTATGTGCAAAGAGAAGAAGATTTTACTGATTTGCAATTCAATCATAATGGGAAATAAGAAACTTTTTCTTCTTCTTTTGGCTTTTCCCAGTTAGGGGTTGCCACAGTGAATCACCTGTCTGTTCATGATTATCAGTAGAGTTTTACGGTGTCGAGTTGTCAGCCCAGCGCCCAACCTTTCACAGAAGGCACACACATGCATGCACTCATGCCTAGGGCCAATTTAGAGTGTCCAATCCACCTACAGCATGTCTTTGGGATGTGGGAGGAAACTGGAGCATGCATAGGAAACCCACATGACCACATGGAAGACATGCAGGCTAATGGTAAATAAGAGTCTAAGCTAGTGAAAATGGAAGAAACATTTTTCAATGAAAGTAGCCTCAGGCTTAAACTGAGTAAAACTTAAAAAGTGAGAAAAGTGACAACTAAGGATAAGGACAGACACCTAATGTAATGCATGTGAGCACCAATGACTTGTCAGAGGGCACAGGTGAAGGACAGGCACCTATTTTGATGCATGTGAGCACCAATGAGCTGTTAGAGGACACAGCTGAAGAGTAGACACCTAATGTAATGCATGTAAGCACTAATGACCTGTCAGAGGACACAGGTGAAGGATAGGCATGTGATGTGATGCCTGTAAGTACCAATGCAATTTGAGAGGACACAGCTGAAGGGCAGACACTTAATGTAATGCATGTGAGCACCAATGAGCTGTCAGAGGACACAGCTGAGATTCAGGAATGTATGGACATGGAGCTCTCAACAAATACCAGAAGACAGGGATGGAGGCAGCATTCTCAAATGGTTACTTCTCCAGCAGCCAGCACCCAGAGGAAAGAGGGGATTATGAAACATGAAAACTGTCTGCAACATTGGGCTAAGTTGAAAGACTTAAATCTATTGGGAGATGAACGGGATCTGGAAGAAAGACCTTAAACTTTACTATTTAGTGCTACATTGGAAAAGCACATCTCAATAATCATACCTTTAAAGTAAGATGGAAGGGGATGCAGAGTAACAGAATGGGATGGGTAGCTCTTTAGATAGCAAACAGAACATAAAAAGAGGAACAGAA
Organism: Protopterus annectens; assembly: GCF_019279795.1. NCBI lineage: Eukaryota > Metazoa > Chordata > Ceratodontiformes > Protopteridae > Protopterus > Protopterus annectens. The sequence goes on along the minus strand of NC_056726.1, from coordinate 1,139,206,434 downwards.
CATTGCAGAGGAACAAAGGTGACACCAATCATAACTTCATTCTATTATGGAGTGATATGTAGATGAACAGGAAGATGTTGGAGCTGCAAACAGTGACAAAAAAGAAGGGAGGTCTTAACTGGTATCACAGAATCATTGGCTATTGACAGGAAGGATGTAGTACACGAGATGCCCAGGAATACATTGTTCAGGAATGACAAAGGAGGCAGAGACACTGTGGGATATAAATCCACATAAATGAAGGGAAGAGATGTTCTAGTTCACAGTAATTATAGTGCTTAAAAGGAAAATATTGAACAAAACAAATCAATGAAAAGACCACAGAAAGCCTTCAGACTTTAGTCAACTCAACTCCTAAAGGCTAAGATCAAGTTCATGCAAACAAGAACTCACTAATAAAAGTGAAAGAAGTAACTTCATTCAGTACAAAACTTGTCATCAAAACATGCAACAATTATTACACCTTCTACAACCATATCTTAAAATTGAAGGTAAAGAAATAAGAGTGTGGCATGCTTGGGGAAATAGTATCTCCATAGAGATACAACAGGCGTAGTTAATAAAATCACATACAAACTTGGAGCAAATTTTAGGCTGAAAAGTGGGACCCCAGCCATTCTTCCTCCTTTCTGTTTTATTTCAGTCAAAGTTACATTTGAATTGATCACATCTGTCATCATTAGGCCAGAAACACCAGGTTTTTAGGACAAGATGAAATATGAGGATGGCTAATTTATTCAATCAAAAATTGCCAAGTATGAACCTTAAACCCACTACTATCACTCATTAAAACATCCCTATTGCTTAGATAAAATTTTGCAGGCTACTGATATCCCAATTCACAATATATGACCCCCAAAGACCACAGTAATTATCATCCAATCAGCCTCGCAAGTTAATTATGCAAGGTGATGGAGTAAAGCATCATAGAACATATTCAGCCACATGTGAAACTTCCTTCTTGATCCTTGACACAGTATGTTTCTTTGAAAGTTAGATCTAGTATTCAATTCTGAATCTCATTTTTTGAGAATCTTACCACGTTCCTGGATGAAATTTTATCTAAGCCTGCAGGTTATTTCAATCTGGCCAAATTATTTGACTGTAAACTACTTGACAGAATCATTCCACAACTGGCTGTGTGATCATACACAGGAAGTAAGACTAAAATAACTCTTATCCTCACATCCCCTGTGATCAGTAGAGTCCTTCAAGGCTTTCTCCTTGAGACACTCATTTTTGACATCTTTTTCTCGGGTGGCAAAACTGAGTCCAGTGTGCGGGTCAGCAAATAAGCAGATGTATGCAAATCTGATAGCATTATTTTTAACCAGATGATACCACCTTCATTCAAAGAGTACATTGCATTTACTATGAGAGATGCATCAGAATTGAACTTGCCTTTATTGTCAACAAAGATAGAATTCTGACAGTTGGAAACAAAACCATCAGCTTTGTGAACTATTGATGGGCTACAGCAAAAGGATAACAAATTAGTAGGCAACACTGAAATTCTTGTAGATGTTGACCTTTTATTTCATACAGCTTGTACCATCTACAAAACATACAGAGTAGCTCACTGGATTCCCCCCATTTGGTTGAGAACAATAACAGGGAAGTAAAGACCCATCTGATCATTTAAACTTTAAACAGCTTAGAAATTCTACTAAAGCATCACTACTATTAGACAAAAACAAAACTTCTACTTTCAACTGCAACAAACCAATCAACAAAGTCCACAGAAATTCTGGTCAGGTATCAATAGACTCCTTCATCCAGGCAACTCTAAGACACCAACCCCATCTGGAATTACCCAAGAGACTCCCAAGCAAATTGATGATTCCTTTAATATCTTCTTTACTGAAGCTATCCAGTCACTTGCTAACTCACTACCCCCTGTATCCTCTTATCTGCCCTCCTCCTCAAATAACTTGCCGCCTACTTTCCAACTCCAACCTGTGCCTACATCCCTCATCTGTAGTCTCCTTCAAAAACTCAAACCCTCTACCCCCTCTGCTGACCCCTTACCTTCTAAATATTTTCAAATAGCAGCTAAAGTTATTGTTACCCTATCTCTATCCTAATAAATAGAACCATAACATTAGGTACTATCCCATCCATCTGGAAAGTCTCACATATAAAACCCCTACACAAAGGTGGCAACACGACAGAACTATCTAACTTTCGTCCAATTGCCCTACTCTTTCTCATAGCTAAAATCATGAAAAAATGCATCCACCATCAACTATTAGACCACCTTCTCCAAAATAGCCTATTAGCTAGCTCTCAGCATGGCTTTCAACCTTTCTATAGCCAAAAGACAAACGCCAACTCTCCCATACACAAGACAAAACTCTCAGTAGAAAAAACACTTTAATACAAAGAGCAGAGCTTTCGGACAAAATCCTTCATCAATACTAAAATTACAACTGCATTTGCACAGTATATATAGGTCTAAAAAGTCACATGACCGACAGCCAAAAAGTCACATGACTTAATTCAAACATCACATGAAAAATAATAAAAAATACTAAAAAATATAATAACATAGATTTAAGGTTCTTATATGGCAATACATATAAAATACATATAAAAAATGTATAAGAAAATATGTGTACATTCACAAAAAAAAAAAAAAAAAAAAAATATATATATATATATATATATATATATATATATATATATATATATAAAAACATGTGAAGAACAATGAAGCTCATAGTCTAGATTTACTCAACTTAACCAAAACCGGTTTGAGACTAACCATACTATTTAAACCAGGGGCTAGGTCACTTGCTAACCTAACTATCCAGCTATATTCTTTAATCTCAAGTTTATTATTCATATCCCCACCTCTAGGAGATGGTTGTACATGATCTATAGCTTTAAACTTAAACAAATGTTGTTGACCAAACTGCAGTCTATGCCTATACAAAGCATTAGAATCCACACATCTCCTGATTTCAGATTTATGTTCTGTGATCCTTTCTTTAAGCTTACGTGTGTTTTTGCCTACATAGAAGGAATCACATGCTACGCAGGAAGCTAAATAGACCACATGAGTTGTTACACATGTTGCTGCTACATTAAACTTAAACATTTTCTTACTTACTGGATGTTCGAACATACCCAAATGCTCATCATCAATATCATCACAACATGAGCAGTTAAAGCATTTTCGTGTACCTACACTACTAAACTGTTGTATCTTATTGTTAGGAAAATCTTTATAACAAAGAACACTTTTAAGGGTTATCATATTCCTATATGCAAAGTGAGGAGTATTTCCCAATATAGCCTTCAATTCATCGGATGCCATTAAAATTAGCCAGTTCTTAAATATAATATGTTTAATAGAAGGAGATCTAGTACTAAACGAGGTAACATATCTTATCTCCATTCTATCTGGGTTAGATGGATTAAGCGAAGCACTTCCTTGTGTCTCTGTGGCATTAGTCAGGAAGACGGGAGCCAACCTTGTCTTTCTCTCCTCTAACATTTTTAATTTTTCATCATCCAAAAGGGTATTATCATATCCACTATGGGTAAAATCAGCTATCATCTCATCCAACTGTTCAGAAAAGCAGAGGTCATTAGTATTGAACCTACTAACTCTACAGAACTGAGATCTGGCTGTGCCTCTAAAAATGTGTGGTGCGTGCATGCTACTAGCATGAGTATACCTTCCTGCACAAACATCCTTTCTATGCAGGCTTGTTTGTAGAAAATCACCCCCAAGGGTCAAATTGATATCCAAAAAGGTAATGGTAGTTTCAGAATAGCAGATCTTAAACTTCAAAAAAGAAGATGCTGAGTTAATGTATGCCATGAAATCATCCAAATCATTTAATGTACCTCCCCATACCAGAAAGCAATCATCCACAAAGCGTTGAAAGAACTTGATATTATCTTTAAATGGATTTAGGTCACTGAACAGATGTTTCCTTTCCCACTGGTACAATACTAAGTTAGCATACGTATTTGCTACGGAGGTGCCCATAGCCACCCCCGTAAGCTGAAGATACAGGGTCTCATTAAAGAGAAAAACATTATTTTTCAAAACCACATCCATAAGTGTACATATTTTTTCTATACTGTGGAAATTTGGATTAGGACAAAAAACCAGAAATTCCCTTAATAGGTCTAAGCCAGTATCAGTAGGGATGACAGTGAACAAAGACACAATGTCTAAAGTTACCAAATAGTGCCTCCTCAATGCCAGAGAGGGTTTATCTACATCATACCAGCTCTTTAATTTTTGAACAAAATCAATAGTATCACATAAAATAGAATTACAGTCAGTGAGGTATGGTTGAAGCTGTTCATGTAAATAAACTGAAAGAGGCTCGGTTACCCAACCAGCTCCCGAAACAATGGGCCTCATAGGTGGATCAGTTAGGGATTTGTGAATCTTAGGAATCCCATACAGCTGTGGGGTAACCGGACAAGGTACAGTCAAATAATTAAATAAGTCTAAGTCTATATCTCCCTGGAGTTGTAAATCATAAATTACCATATTCACATATGAAATACATTTCTTTACATCCATACAAGTGATTTTCTTGAACGCAACCTCATCAATGAGCAAACTAGACATGGCTATAAAATATTTATCCCTATCCATAAGCACAACCACTCCCCCCTTGTCAGCCTGCTTTATGACAATGTTTGTATTAAACTGTAGTTCCTTATATGCTTTGAATTCCTCATAGGTCAGGTTAAAATGCTTTTTACTTAATTATTGGCATTCTCATAATATAACTGCCTTATTTCAACTTCACAAACATCATAAAAAGCTTTGACAACAGGTACATTAACAGGAATATAGGTACTGAGGTGTTTACAACCTCCAGCTATTGTCTGTGCATTACCAAATAAAAGTTTCAAGTTTAACAGTCTGGCAAACTTCTTGAGGTCTGTTAGCGCTGAAACCAAATCATCCCCACAAGTAGGAATAAAGTTTAACCCTTTTGATAAAACAGAATAATGAGTCTCTTGCAAGGTAAAGTCTGATAGGTTCAACGTACCTCTGTAAACTTCCGACTGACCTTGCCTGTGCCTAAAGGGCTGTCCAGTTTTCTTTTATTGGTTTTATTTGGTACTCCAGTACGTGTATTCAATGAGTCCCTTTGGTTGTTAATTCGCTCCTTAATTATCTCTGGTTGCTCTAACGAAAAGCGTTAGTTAGAAAAATTAATCCTGGTCTGCTGCATTTGTGGCGTTTTCTTGTTAAATGCACTGTGCACATTATCGTTAGAAGCAATAGCATGTCTGCCCTCTGAAGAGCTTTCTGAAGAATTTACATTACCTCCTGCTGACGTACAGGACGTGGGGCGGGCAGAACCATCTGCTCCATGCTGAGAAGGGGTGGAAACTTTCAGTTCAGTGTTCCCTTGGTCTGCTCGGACGGTTTTTGAGCCGAAATCATCAAGGGAATCCAGTCTATCACCATCAATATTTTTAGAGGTTATAGTGTTGTTTCTGCTGTATTTGTGGTTGCCTTCTCGAGGCCAAGAGAATATATTACCTATCGTGAAGTCGTTTATATCACGAAGGAGCTTACGCATATTTTCTTATACATTTTTTATATGTATTTTATATGTATTGCCATATAAGAACCTTAAATCTATGTTATTATATTTTTTAGTATTTTTTATTATTTTTCATGTGATGTTTGAATTAAGTCGTGACTTTTTGGCTGTCGGTCATGTGACTTTTTAGACCTATATATACTGTGCAAATGCAGTTGTAATTTTAGTATTGATGTATTGATGAAGGATTTTGTCCGAAAGCTCTGCTCTTTGTATTAAAGCGTTTTTTCTACTGAGAGTTTTGTCTTGTGTATTGGAGAGTTGGCGTTTGTCTTTTGGTTACTGCTTTCTGCCATCTCAGAGGATTTCCTACAAGTAAGGTCTTTTCTGGTAGCCTTTTCTGCTTTTATGGCAAACTCAATGACTTCTATCAAGTCTCTCATTAACATGGAGACTAACCCTCTGTTAACTGTTGCTGAAGATGTCAGTAATATACCTGCAGATATACCTGTACCTGCTCAGGAAGTGATTTTGGACTTTAATAAGTCTTTACAATTGTTGGAAAGAAAAACTAGTACATTTAAGCGTCTGCAGTGGCAGCGCTTTAGTTTCCATGCCTACATTGACAAAGGTATTGTTCCCAGAGGACTGAGAATCCTTAAAATGCCTTCATATGGGAATACTTACCCTGAGCTTCTTAAAAAATGGCAGCAGCTAAATATCAAACTAGGAATAGATTACATGTGCCTTATGAATGATTACTTCATGACCATTGAAGAAGAACTTAAAAATGAGATTGTGGTACTAGAGAATGACTTGATTGCTATGCCTGCTTTCATGAGCTTATCTGAAAACTATGAGCGTATAGTAGAAAGAATGCAGTTGCTTGATTCCAGGATGGAAGCTACCAAAAAGCGTAAGCTCCTTCGTGATATAAACGACTTCACGATAGGTAATATATTCTCTTGGCCTCGAGAAGGCAACCACAAATACAGCAGAAACAACACTATAACCTCTAAAAATATTGATGGTGATAGACTGGATTCCCTTGATAATTTCGTCTCAAAAAACGTCCGAGCAGACCAAGGGAACACTGAACTGAAAGTTTCCACCCCTTCTCAGCATGGAGCAGATGGTTCTGCCCACCCCACATCCTCTACGTCAGCAGGAGGTAATGTAAATTCTTCAGAAAGCTCTTCAGAGGGCAGACATGCTACTGTTTCCAACGATACTGTGCATAGTGCATTTAACAAGAAAACGCCACAAATGCAGCAGACCAGGATTAATTTCTCTAACAAACGCTTTTCGTTAGAGCAACCAGAGATAATTAAGGAGCGAATTACCAACCAAAGGGACTCGTCGAATACACGTACTGGAGTACCAAATAAAACCAATAAAAGAAAACTGGACAGCCCTTTAGGCACAGGCAAGGTCAGTCAGAAGTTTACAGAGGTACGTTGAACCTATCAGACTTTACCTTGCAAGAGACTCATTATTCTGTTTTATCAAAAGAGTTAAACTTTATTCCTACTTGTGGGGATGATTTGGTTTCGGCGCTAGCAGACCTCAAGAAGTTTGCCAGACTGTTAAACTTGAAACTTTTATTTGGTAATACACAGACAATAGCTGGAGGTTGTAAACGCCTCAGTACCTATATTCCTGTTAATGTACCTGTTGTCAAAGCTTTTTATGATGTTTGTGAAGTTGAAATAAGGCAGTTATGTTATGAGAATGCCAATAATTATAGTAAAAAGCATTTTAACCTGACCTATGAGGAATTCAAAGCATATAAGGAACTACAGTTTAATACAAACATTGTCATAAAGCAGGCTGACATGGGGGGAGCGTTGTGCTTATGGATAGGGATAAATATTTTATAGCCATGTCTAGTTTGCTCATTGATGAGGTTGCGTTCAAGAAAATCACTTGCATGGATGTAAAGAAATGTATTTCATATGTGAATATGGTAATTTATGATTTACAACTCCAGGGAGATATAGACTTAGACTTATTTAATTATTTGACTGTACCTTGTCCGGTTACCTCACAGCTGTATGGGATTCCTAAGATTCACAAATCCCTAACTGATCCACCTATGAGGCCCATTGTTTCGGGAGCTGGTTGGGTAACCGAGCCTCTTTCAGTTTATTTACATGAACAGCTTCAACCATACCTCACTGACTGTAATTCTATTTTACGTGATACTATTGATTTTGTTCAAAAATTAAAGCGCTGGTATGATGTAGATAAACCCTCTCTGGCATTGAGGAGGCACTATTTGGTAACTTTAGACAATGTGTCTTTGTTCACTGTCATCCCTACTGATATTGGCTTAGACCTATTAAGGGAATTTCTGGTTTCTTGTCCTAATCCAAATTTCCACAGTATAGAAAAAATATGTACACTTATGGATGTGGTTTTGAAAAATAATGTTTTTCTCTTTAATGAGACCCTGTATCTTCAGCTTACGGGGGTGGCTATGGGCACCTCCGTAGCAAATACGTATGCTAGCTTAGTATTGTACCAGTGGGAAAGGAAACATCTGTTCAGTGACCTAAATCCATTTAAAGATAATATCAAATTCTTTCAACGATTTGTGGATGATTGCTTTCTGGTATGGGGAGGTACATTAAATGATTTGGATGATTTCATGGCATACATTAACTCAGCATCTTCTTTTTTGAAGTTTAAGATTTGCTATTCTGAAACTACCATTACCTTTTTGGATATCAATTTGACCCTTGGGGGTGATTTTCTACAAACAAGCCTACATAGAAAGGATGTTTGTGCAGGAAGGTATACTCATGCTAGTAGCATGCACGCACCACACATTTTTAGAGGCACAGTCAGATCTCAGTTCTGTAGAGTTAGTTGGTTCAATACTAATGACCTCTGCTTTTCTGAACAGTTGGATGAGATGATAGCTGATTTTACCCATAGTGGATATGATAATACCCTCTTGGATGATGAAAAATTAAAAATGTTAGAGGAGAGAAAGACAAGGTTGGCTCCTGTCTTTCTGACTAATGCCACAGAGACACAAGGAAGTGCTTCGCTTAATCCATCTAACCCAGATAGAATGGAGATAAGATATGTTACCTCGTTTAGTACTAGATCTCCTTCTATTAAACATATTATATTTAAGAACTGGCTAATTTTAATGGCATCCGATGAATTGAAGGCTATATTGGGAAATACTCCTCACTTTGCATATAGGAATATGAGAACCCTTAAAAGTGTTCTTTGTTATAAAGATTTTCCTAACAATAAGATACAACAGTTTAGTAGTGTAGGTACACGAAAATGCTTTAACTGCTCATGTTGTGATGATATTGATGATGAGCATTTGGGTATGTTCGAACATCCAGTAAGTAAGAAAATGTTTGAGTTTAATGTAGCAGCAACATGTGTAACAACTCATGTGGTCTATTTAGCTTCCTGCGTAGCATGTGATTCCTTCTATGTAGGCAAAACCACACGTAAGCTTAAAGAAAGTATCACAGAACATAAATCTGAAATCAGGAGATGTGTGGATACTAATGCTTTGTATAGGCATAGACTGCAGTTTGGTCAACAACATTTGTTTAAGTTTAAAGCTATAGATCATATACAACCATCTCCTAGAGGTGGGGATATGAATAATAAACTTGAGATTAAAGAATATAGCTGGATAGTTAGGTTAGCAAGTGACCTAGCCCCTGGTTTAAATAGTATGGTTAGTCTCAAACCGGTTTTGGTTGAGTAAATCTAGACTATGAGCTTCATTGTTCTTCACATGTTATATATATATATATATATATATATATATATATATATATATATATATATATATATATATATATATATACATACATATTTTTGTGAATGTACACATATTTTCTTATACATTTTTTATATGTATTTTATATGTATTGCCATATAAGAACCTTAAATCTATGTTATTATATTTTTTAGTATTTTTTATTATTTTTCATGTGATGTTTGAATTAAGTCATGTGACTTTTTGGCTGTCGGTCATGTGACTTTTTAGACCTATATATACTGTACAAATGCAGTTGTAATTTTAGTATTGATGAAGGATTTTGTCCGAAACCTTTCTATAGCACCAGTACTGACCTCTTATCATTTTCTGACCACATTAACAAAAACCGTAACAATAACACCCTGTCCTCTGCTATCTTTATTGATCTTTCAAAAGCATTCAACATGGTTATCAATCAACTACTGTTGAATTTTCTTAAGTCCCTCTCATTTGATACTCAAACACTACAATGGCTCAAGTCCTACTTAGATAACAGGCAACAGGCAGTGCTTTGGGATAACACTCTATCCTCCCACCTTCCTGTCTCCCTTGGTGTACCCCAAGGTTCTATTTTGGGCTCTCTTCTATTCTCCATCTTTATAAATGATCTATCTATTAGTATTCCCCAAGCTATATCCATTCAATACGCAGACAACTACACATTAATATCCTCAGCTTCATGGCCTACTGAACTGCAGTTCCTCACCCAAAATGTCTTCGAGCTAGTAGAAGAATGTTTTTACAGTGCTGTCTCCTACTTAACCCTAAAAAGACTAAACTACTGCTGTATACTCCTACACAAAAGTCCGCCCCATTTGCCTTCACTATCAAATCTAAAAATGGCGCAGTTATATCTCCTGACAATATTACTAAACTCTTAGGAGTAACTATTGACCACAACCTTAACTATGATACTCATATCAACACCATAATAAAATCAGTTAACCAAAAACTAGGCTCCCTCTATATAATTAAACCCTTCCTTACTCCCATTGCTAGAACTACTATTGCCCACACCCACCTCATCTCAACACTCTTTTATGCCTCCCCTATATACACAAATCTATGAAAAAGCAACCTCAACAAGCTGGCAATCTTCTACAATAATATTGCCAGATTTGCTACCGGCTCCCCTTTCAGAACCCACCACTGCCAAAATCTGAATCAATTGGGCTGGCTGAAATTGCATAATCAAATTCTATTTCACCATCTGATTATTACCCATAAAATCCTTTATCAACCAGGTAACACACCAATTCTCACAAGTCTAATCAGCCCATATAAAAATCTTACAAACCTACACTCAGCAAATAATAAGTAAAACCTCTGGGAAGCAAGAACCTGACTCCCTCCAGCTTTTCAGTTGTAATAGTTTGCACGGGCTTCTTTCCTGAGTGACCCCCCCCCCCAACCTGGGATTCACTGCATAAAGCAATTTCTACCTTCTCCACTGAAGCTGGCTATCTTAACTAAGTAAAGCCTCTGGGAAGCAAGAACCTGACTCCTTCCAGCTTTTCAATTGTAATAGTTTGCACGGGTTTCTTTCCTGAGTGCCCCCCCCAACCTGGGATTCACTGCATAGAGCAATTTGTACCTTCTCCACTGAAGCTGGCTATGGCTATCTTAACTAAGTAAAACCTCTGGGAAGCAAGAACCTGACTCCCTCCAGCTTTTCAGTTGTAATAGATGAATTACAATTTAGTTTTTGTAAACTGTTGAGGCTTAATGGTGGATGCAAAACAGTAGTGAAGGGATCTAGCCAATTGCCACTAGATTGGGCTATACTACTTTGAATAAGCCTTACACTCACACAGTGTTTCAGTCCCAAGCATTTACTTTTTAATTTGGTAAAGTAATTTTGCACCCTCCTTATTGACTACATTTGTAGTTTACCCCTAGGATCCAATTAAAATTAGCCTGAAAATTGGTGTAAAATTAAAAAAGAATTAAACAAATTAAAGTACAGCCAAAATCATTGCTTACATACAATCATACAAACCACACCAAAAGCCCAAGGTAACTCTCAGAGTCAGTGTTAGCCCCGCTCTGCTCGCCCTCACTGCGCTCAGCTTGCTCCGCTCCTCTCCCTGCCCCCAAATTCCACCCACCCCCACTAGTGCTAAATTTAAACCAGACTTTGCCACTCCCCTCCTGCTAAGTACCAATCAGCACCTCACACATCAGTGAGCAACCCTGCCCCCTTAACCCATTTCCTTCTCTCTCATTCTTCCGCACCCTGTTAGCCCAGTCAGCTATCAAATTTGGCCCGCCCCCTATCAAAATGCAAACAAGCAAAAAAACACTAATTACCCAAATACCTATACTATTTATATTTTACCATCTCACTGCCTATGAACAAACACTTGACCATGGTATTCACTACCCAAATGGTCAAATAGACACCCACGACTTCACACATAACACCAAACACTTCACCTTCCCCAGCACACTGAATATACCATCATCTGTAAAATTCTACCCCGTACAGCCACAAAACATAATCCTAAAGACAAAGACTATATAAAGCTTATAAACAAACTCCTAAAGCTCAGAATATCCTGTCAATATAACCTTATAACACATGGAGACATTCATCCCAACCCTGGCCCACCCACACCCAATAACCTCCACTCCCCTGCCACAACTCCCACAGTCAAGCTTCCCATGAATACTCCCCCTAGTTCCCTCCTAGCATTTCACCTAAATATTAGAAGTATTAACAATAAGATTCCCAACTTGCACGCCCTCCTAGCAACCCACTCCCCAGACATTATGTGTCTTACGGAAACCTGGCTAAAACTCAGTACTACTGGCAATGAGATACTACCTCCAGGATATAATATTCACCGGTTACACCATGCTACAAGGAAAGGAGGTGGGATAGCAGTCCTTTACGAAATACTCTAACCGTTAATAGAGACACCATTCAACCTCCCCAATTCAATAACGCGGAACTCCACATAACCAAACTACAGATTAACCAAAACAAACAGTTGAACATCGTCTGGGTACACATTCCACCAAGCAACAACCTAAATACCCTAGAAGTTCTCCTTTACTGGTTTTCCACTACCTATCCCCAAGAAACCATACTTCTTGGTGATTTTAACACCGACTTGTACCCCTGGTCCTCCGACCCCCCCCCACTCATATAAACTTATCTGGGTTTAAACAGACCATAATGTCTCCCACTAGGATAAACAAACCAACCAACAAGGAAAGTATCCTAGACTGGATCCTAGTTAATAACCAACTCCAACTGTACACAGCTGTTACTCTCCCTGATGACCTCAGCAACCATTGTCTAACCTATATCATAAAACATAAGGCAGGAAACCCTCACCAGCCCAAATATAAAATATTTAGAAACAGGAAAAACTTTGATGCTGCTATACTCCAAAATGAATTAAAAGCAGTTGACTGGTCAAAACTAAAAAATCTAACATTAGAGGAGGCCATAGATCACTTTAACACTAACTTCCTAAGTATCCTTGATTCCCATGCTCCAGCACGTACAATAAAAACTAGATCAAATACAGCACCATGGCTCACAAAATATACCAAAGATAAAATCAAAACTAGAAACAGAGCCTGGGCCAGCTGGAGAACAACCAAAGCCCCACTCGACCATCTAAAATATTGTCAACTCAAGAATGATACAAAAAAATCTATTTTACTGGATAAAAAAAGCTTCTACCAAAATCTCCTACAAAAACACCACAACAACCCGTAAAAGTTCTGGGCAGGCTTAAATCAACTACTTTATACAGGTCACTCCACCACCCCAACCCCGGCTAACTACACCCATAGTTCTCAGAGACCATAGCTAGCAGCTTTAATAACTTTTTCACTGAAACAATCCAATCCCTAGCAAATTAGCTAACACCATCTAACTTAAACCACGTGCCTAATCTACCTAATAATAACCCAGAATTTAGCTTCCAACCAATATCCACTAGTTTTATCAAAACACTTCTAAAAAAACTAAAACCTACCACCCTTGCTGCTGACCTCCTCCCTGCAGAGTGCCTACAAATAGCTGCAGATTCCATTGCATATCCCATATCTATCCTCATCAACAGAACCTTATCCTAAAATGCTATCCCTTCCCTCTGGAAAATATCTCACGTCATCCCACTCCATAAAGGTGGTAGCTCCTCAGACATATCCAACTATAGACCCATTGACATTCTTTCCCCAATAGCCAAAATAATAGAGAAATGTGTACACAAGTAACTAATGCAATACCTTTCACAGAATAACTTACTATCCAACTCCCAGCATGGTTTCAGGCCATACCACAGCACCACCTCAGCCCTCCTTTCCTTTACTACTGCCATAAACCAAAACAGGAATGACAATAGGCTAACTTCTGCCCTCTTTCTTGACCTATCAAAAGCCTTTGACATGGTCAACCATGAACTTCTCATTCTTTCACTAAAATCTATTTCCCTCAGCAAGCCTGCTATCCAGTGATTCCAGTCCTACCTGACTGGTAGACAGCAGGCGGTACTATGGCAGGGCAAACTCTCCAGCCAATTACCTCTCACAATTGGTGTCCCTCAAGGGTCCATACTAGGTCCACTACTCTTCTCTATTTTTATCAACAACCTCCACACTGCTATCCCTAAAGCCACCTGCATTCAGTACGCAGATGATTCCACTCTCATCTGCTCAGCAACCTCCCCATCCGACTTGCAAATCTTAACCCAAAATATATTTAACACTATCGAGAACTGGCTCACCAACCAACGCCTATTTCTGAACCCCAATAAAACTCAACTTCTACTCTTCTCTCCCACTAGTAGATCCACCACACTTTCATTCTCTGTCACATCTAACAATGGTATCACTATTTCCCCAGATAATCCCACCAAACTGCTAGGGGTTATCATAGACAATAATCTCAAATTTGACCTACAGGTCAACAAAACCATACAGACCATCAATAAGAAGCTTGGATCACTGTTTAGAAGCAAGACATGTTTAACCCAATGGCTAGGACTGCAACCGCCCGATCACACCTACTCTCTAATCTTTTATATGCCTTGCCTGTACTCTCAAATCTCAACAACTCCGAACTAGGTAAGCTGTCCCATAGCTACAATCATATTATCAGATTCACCACTGGCTCCACCTATAGAACCCACCACTGCCAGAACCTTAAACAACTAGAGTGGCTAGAACTTCCCAGCTTAATTAAATCCAATCAACTCTTAATAGTTCACAAAATTTTGTACCACCCTGAGGATATGCCCTCACTTAAAAATATTGTTAAGCCATATAGCAACCTAAGATCCCTACGGTCAGCCGATAACTACTGGTCCAAACCCTCAAAGCTAATAACTCTGCTGGTGAATCCCTGTTTGCCATCTTCATTGGCAAAACCTGGAATTCGTTGCCAAACTATATAACCCTACAATCCTCCAAAAGTCTCTAAAAAAAAAACCTCAAACAGTATCTTAAAGTGAATTGGCTATGCCCATGTACCAACCCTGATTAAGTTATAAACTGAAAGCATATTCTGCAATTATCATAACTTGTAACTACATCACCAAGCTCTGCTTCCAATCTGATGTCTCTTACTTTTAATTGTCTGTCCATGCTAGGGAACACTACTAATCCATTGTATATAATCACTTTGTTTTTATAATTGTTTGCTAACTTCTGTGTAATCTATGTAAGTTTGTCTATGTGGAGCTTTTCTCCTCGGGCCTCCGCTGAAAATGGGCATGTATCCAGTTGGATTATCCCGGTAAACAAATGTAAAATAAATAAATAAATACTGGTATCCAGTCAAAAACCCAACAATAAAGCAGGAGATTCCCTTTTCTCTTTTCTATAACACTGTGGGTAAAACCTGGAACCTATTTCCCAGTGAACTCATCAATTTTTTCAACTTCACTATTCAAAAAGAAACTCAAATTATACCTTACAACCCACTGGCTATGTCCCTGTACTAACCCTGACTAAGGATTTTTCTCCTTCTGGTATCCTAGGCTATATCATCATTTACTACTCACTTTATAGCCACTTTAACACCCCTACCTTCTAAGTTGGTCCTATTGTACCCAGGAAAGACTGTATGGACATCTCTCTGTCTTATTTATCAGTTACTGCCCCTCAACTAATTCGCCCAGTTCTGTTTATAACTAGTCTTTTCACCTGTGCCTTACTCATAACTTTGATTTGGGAATCCCCCACATTCTTCTGAATATTTTTTTCTTCTTACGATGTCTGGTTAAAAAAAAATGTCATCCGAAGGGTGGTGGTGGGGGGGGGTTCATCTTATTTGTTCTACTTTTATCTATCATGAATGCTAAGCTACCATGTAACACCTGTTTTGTCTGACAAATAATCTGTAACTGAAGGTTAATATTCTGTTTGTTAATGTCTTTTATGACAAATAATCTGTAACTGAAGTTTAATGTTCTGTTTGTTCATGTCTTTTATGTGGAGCTTTTCTCCCCGGCCCTCTACTGAAAATGGACATATATTCAGTTAGACTAGTCCGATCAACAAATGTAAAATAAAAAAAATAAAATAAATAGAGTAATGAGTTTGTAAGGTGTGTAGTTTTTTAAATTTTGCCCCCTTGGTTATTTCTTAGCATTATATATACCAACTCCATGATTGCACTACAATGGGGAAAGGGCAAATTTCTATTTCCCCGCTGTACAGCAATCTTACACAGAAATAAAAAACTAGTATGTGCTATCATCTGTACTACAGTATTTCTTTTTCTGTTTAAACAAATGAATGTTTGGTCACAAGAATGTATCCTACTTCGTCAAACTTGCTGCATGTCAAATGTTTTTTATGCCAGCACAAATATTTGAATAGCAGCTGCGGTGGTGGTGCTGCGGTAGCGTTGTCGCCTCACAGTTAGACACTGCCTGTTCGATTCTCAGTTAGAGCATCTTCTGTGTAGCGACATGTGTGAATGGGTGTTCCTTCATTGAAGGTTGTGCGTTAGACCCAGCAAGCCAGCACGTAAAAATCTACTGCCAATCATAACCGGAGTTCTGCTGTGGTGACCCCCTAACTGGGAAAAGCAGGAAGACACAAACAAACATTTGAATTGCCAAATGGTCGAGTGTACCAACATGACTTTATGTGAGATCAGAGCATAGCATGGATTGGGAATTTCCCCTTTCCCTGTTGTTGTGCAATGTCATAGTCAGAATGTATAAGTAGCAGGGGTGTGTATGTTGGAGGGTATTTTTTATGTACGTATATATGTATTTATTTACTTTGATGTTTTGGATTTTTATATTTTTAGATCAATATTTTTACATTTCAGATTTTGACTGTTTATTATGTGTGTGATGGTCATTTTTTTTTTACTTTGGCTTATGCCATGCTGTTGTTGCAGTTGCAACTACATTTTTGTGTTTTCTGTACGAATATATGCTTACTATGTTTTTCTGAAATTAAAAGGTAATTTAGAAACACACAGTTTGTAAATAATGCTAGCCCTGTGGTGAAGAGGGAGAAAGTCATGACTGTAGCTGTTGTAAGGGAGGATCCACTAGTGAAGCAGACACCAGAGGGGATGTCCCTTGGGTTGGAATAAGTGGCAGACACTGGGTCACTCCTCCTTGGGGGAGGAAGGCAGCCTATTGTTTTAGACTGCTGATACCATGTGGAGGCAGGAGAAGCAGCAAACTACATCATGGCTGAGATGTGCATACTCACCAACCTATATCTTCCTGCAGAATAGTCATAAGTGCATCCATTTGTTAGAGTGCACCTGGCTCACAAGGTTGGCACTGGGAAAAATGACTCATGTCAGGTCATCTCTCTGGATAATGGAGGACAGGTCCAAACGGAAATCCTGACGGCTCTCTGGATGAAAGCTTTCCATGAATGTCATTTACTCAAAAGTCTCATAAGGGCTGATATTTACCATGCAATAAGAAAAAGACAGAAAGAAAACTTTGCAAATGGTTGTAGTAAATAATGGGGATCTAACACTTACAAAAAAAACTTCTGCAGTTCTTTTCAACTATATGTGTACCGAACATTCACATATGGGAAAGAGACGAGAATTAAACTTTCACCTCTGAGTCTGTGACACCTGTAACTTGTAGAGTCTAATGAAAAAAAAATCAGAAAACAACCATTTATATCTGTTTTCCTATAGAGTGCTGTTGCTCATTGCCAAACACAAAAACATCAGTAGTTATTTAACTCATCAGTAATAAAAAATGCAATACCTAAATAATAGCAAATGCAACATTGTCAAACACCATGACAAACACAAAGACACACACACACACACACACACACACACACACAGACATATATGTAAACACACATGCATAAACACTTGTCCACTAAAGATGTAAAATATTACATCCCACAAACAGAAGTGCAAAGTGAAGCTTGAACAAAAGTATTTCCAATCCTTCTGAGAAATGGAAAGAGTAAAAGACACTGCAGTTTGTTTCAAAATAGTATTTGACTACACTAAAGAATTTGGACGTTATCATTTTTTTTAACATTTTTACTTTTAATTTTCAGTACATCATCCATAGGGCCTATTCCATGAACTCTTATATAGCAGTGTTAACAGTCCTGAATGAAAGATCTTGTCGTTGTTCTTTGAAATCAGACTCCAAACAGAACTTCATTGACTTTATAAATATATGTTGTTAGACTGTGTTATGACATTACTTAATTTAAAATCAGAGACAAACATATTTAAAATGTTACAAAGTTATTCTTGTTCAGTGTTATGAAGTTTCATCTTGTAAGGCAAATACAAACACAAACACACACACACACACACACACACACACACACACACACACACACACACACACACACACACACACGACAAATCAAACTATTCTAATGTAAAATGAACAAAATATGCATTTTCTACAAATAAGAGCTGTCATTCATCAAAATTAGTTTTCCAGCATGCAACAGTCAGAAGACTGGAGTAATTGATTCATAATAATAATAATAATAATAAAAAAATCTCATTGACTGTTATAGACTTGCTCATAGGTTCATAGGTGCTTCCTATGCTATTGCTCTGTGAGGATTTTAAAAAGCCTGTCCTTACATTATCATTTTTTCTAGTCCTCATATCTGGTGTATGAATAACCAGGAGGGTTGAGACGTTTACTTATTTCCCCTATCTATACGACACTTGGATATCAAACTGGGGGTGAATTTGTTGTTGATTGTACAGTCTTCTTAATTATGTTTGAATATGGTAAGAGAAGTACTTTACTTTATGTGGAGTGGAAGACAGTTCCACAGAAATGTTATTCGCTGTGATATATATCCATGTTTCCAGCATGTCCTGTTAATGTTGCAGAAGAGATTTAGATCCCTTGTCCTGGTGTTCAGTGTACTACTGGACTTGTGAATCTTTAATAGATCTGACAGGATGGGTTTAGATTAGGGTTGCCACCTTTCTCTGTTGTGAAAACTGGAATAAAGCCGCGCTGCTGCACCAAACATGACCCTCACCAACACTGCTCATTTCCATCCATGTTCACACCCATTTTACGAAGTAAATAAATACATCATTAGGGCGGAATGTCTCCTGTGTGATTTTTTTTCTTTTTTTTAACTAATCTTTGACTCATGCACATGGTGTTAGTCTATTTTTTTTTTTAGCTAACCTTGGACTCTTCTGCATCACTTTAGCAATGCCTTTTATGAAAAGAAGTCAGACATAGGTTACTTTTTTACAAATTCTGGCATTGTATTCATGTTGCTAAAAAGAATACTGGAGTTTGTATAGTGCTTTCCAGACTACAGAAGGATTTTCCTAATTTCTACATACTTCAGAAAAATATCAGATATGTGGCAATCCCTAAGTTAGATGAGGTTCTGTATGCGGAGCAGAGGTTACCTCTTAGTAGCCTGTATGATTCTAAGAACAGGGTCAAGGTTTTGGGATGTTTTGCATAGTTTTTATAATATAGGCCCTTGATTTTGTAATGAGGATGTATTGTAGTCCAGCTGTGAAAAGTCTTTTGACAGGTACATACCAAAAGAGGCACAATATTCAATGAATGGCCAAACTAGAGCTGAGTTCAGTGAAACAATTACATCCCTGTACCTTAAGACTATACCTTTAGATATAAGCTGTGCAATGCAGATGGAATTCTTTACAACAGTCGATATATGGTGGTCAAGGACAGTTCACTGTCAGCATAGGTTCCTAGATCCCTGAGTATATGATCAGTTTTCAGGGGGGGGGGTGTTGCTGTGTGATAGTTACAAGGGAGATCATGCTTGCTGAAGGATATGATCATACATTTCTTGGCATTTAGTTTCAGTCCATGGACTTGCCAGTTTGGAAAAGGTCAGAATAAACCTTACCATTTGCTCTGACCTCAGAGAAGTAACTGACAAAGAGAAGTGGCCCTAGGACTGAAGCTTGGGGTATACTACTAATGATAGGTCTTTTGGAGGAGGTAGAGTCACCAAACCTACTTTCCTGGGTTCTACTTGTGAGCCAGTTTGCTATAGAACAAATTACATAGGGATTTTAATTTAGCTGGGAGAGTATAGCCACAATACCCATGTGTGGGGTGGTGTTGAACACCTTGGTGAGGCCTTGATATGTGGTGTGCACTGATTTACTCTCATCCATTGCATACATAATTTTCTCAAAGAAATCAGCCAGGTTAAGTTGGCAAGATATGCCCATGATGAAACCAAACTGACTTGGGTTGAGAGTGTGTAATTCCATGATGATCCTTTCCACAGCCTTTCAGATAAGGCTGATGAGGCTTAGGGGTCTATAATTATCCAGTTCCATTGATGACACAACTTTAGATGAGGGGATGACTGTTGCTGTTATTCATTCAATGGGAGCAAAGCATGTTTGGAGGCTGCTATGAAATAGCCTCTGTAGGGTGTCTGACAAGTCCTGTTTTGGATTGTACACAGTAAGCAGCCTACTATGTTATCCAGACCCATGGAAGTAATGTTCTTTACTTTGGATAATGCCTTTAGGACTTGTTCCTTGGAAATTTGATGGGAGTACAAAAGCTGGTACATGATCTGGGAATATAGGAGGGGGGCAGGGGCGGTGAAGTTAGAACCAAATTTGTCTGATAGTAGATTGGCTATGTTTTTTGGGTCCATGAATCTGATGTAATTTACTATTAGTTCTGGGCAATGTTGTTTCTGTGATCTCTAATATAGATAAAGAAGGCTTTAAGGTAATTCTGCTATATTTTTACCTCACATATGGCATTGGGTGATTTGATGAGGGTCTTGAGTTCCCTGTTTAGTTTAGTAACCGCATTTTTAGTATCTTGAGAGTTAAGTTTAATTTTGCATGCAATGAGTTTTTTGTTATATTGTCTAATTATATGCGGGTTTCATTATGGGGAGTTGTTCTTAAACTTTCTGTTGTAGTTACTTGGGAGGATAACAGCTGCATCTATATATCTTTGCAACTATTTAAATATGCATAGAATTTGGTAGCAATGGTTTCTGCATATGCAGTTGGGTTGTAATGTTTAAGGGGATTTTGAATTTGGTCAGGTCTTCACTCAGTTTTAGTAGATTAGATTTAGCATAATCTCTGAATACCATGGTACTGATGATTCCTAATTCCGTCTTATGGCGAATGTTATAGAATTGTATTCAGATTTGACCAAGGAGAAAGCGACAATTGACTAGGTGCAAAGTTTCCTGTGATAGTAAGAACCACGTCCAGGATTTTATCATTGCTAGATGAAGTGCGGTTAAACTGATTCAGAGAACTTGTATTGATTAAGTCCAGAAATTTCTGAGCAAACATGTTTGAGGATGTTCCTCTCCCAAATGATGGAGAGGTAGTTAAAATATACTAAGAGAATGGTGTTTAGCTTAATGCATATGGATTCTCTAACATTTAGGTATGAATTATGGACTGATGGGGACATAGAGGGGGGGTCCTATATCCTATGATATGATAAGCAGTTTTGTTAATAGTAAGTTGGACATGGAGGAGTTTCTTCATCATGAGTGGTGAGCTTCAACATGTGGAAGTCATTGAAACACTGCAGAGATGGAGTGCTTTCAGCCATCTTGAACCAGTTCTCCTTGACAATACATACATCAATGTTTTCCAGCATAAGGAGTGTCTGTAGGAAGTGGAGTTTTTTTGCTTAGGATCTTAGCACTGAGCAGAATACCTTTATGTTATCTGGATTTTACTTTGATGTATCGGAAGCTTTTTAAGACTGACATTGTCTAAAAAGGCATTATAAGGGTAGAAAAGGATTATGCCAATACAAAAGCCTTTGGGAGATAGGTACAGCCTGTCCCTGGCAAAGCAGTTATAACTGCTTGCCATCTCCTGACATGCAAATGTACATTGTACACCCTTTTAATGACTTCAGAAGCTAAGCTTATTGTTAAAATCAATAATATTTTGTCAGTATTACTGCATCATTTTTGGTGGTGATAAAATGCTGGACAAAACTAGGTTTGTAACCTGCCTCAGACACTATTCAGAGTGCTCTATCAAGGACTTGTGTGCATGCGTGATGTGAAGAATCCTGCCTCCAGCTAGGCAACTGACCATTACCTTTTCCTTGCACAGCCTGATGAGTGGTGTATTTCTCTGTCTCACCATGGAGTCATGCTTTATGGCCTTTTGTACTGAATCAATGTGTCTCTTAGTTGTGTGTTTCATCATTGGTGCAGTCTGTGCTGTGTGTTTGTGAATTTGTGCAGGTTGCTGAGGCTCTTCGGGCCTTAGAACACCCATGTGTGTTATTTACACAATAACACAGACCCTGTTGGGCATTATTGTTTGCATATAATGTGCTGACTGGGGTTACCTTGCTGCCACAGGTATTGGGTGTGCCTTAATCCATCTGTGATGTTAGTTTTAGTGGAGAGAATGCTAACCAGTAGGATTTATTACATCAAGGGTAATATGTAATTGGAAAAACAGTTTACTTATTTATTTATTTGTTTGTTTGTTTATTTATTTATTTAACATTTAATTACTGGGAAAATCCGACTGGGTCAGGAACCCATTTTCAGTGGAGGCCCGGCAAGAAAAGCTCCAAATGATACATGAAAGTTAAGACAATTTATATGAATAAGATAAAAACAGATATTAAAGCTCACATTAATAATAACCGAATACTAAATACGTAAAACAATAAAACATGTACTAAAGTAAAGTGGTAGATTGAAAACGTTTTTGTTTTTTTTATATACATCAGGTGGGAGTAAGGTGAAGATTGAGGGTCAGAACATTAGATGCAAATAGATGCTTAGAAGGATTAGAAAGTTAAGGGTGTAGAAATATATAAAGTCTCTTAGTCCAATATGCTCATGGTTAGTAGATGAAATTCCTATTTTAAGGATAGATGGGAAAGCCTCTAGAGAGTGAATGGAGTTTACCTGTTAGGGAAAGAGCAGGTGCAAGTCTGACTGTGTTTGAAGTTGTTAAAGCTCTCAATAGTAGTAATGTCTTTTGGCAGAGAGTTACAGAGCTCGGCGGTAGCATGAGAGTACAAGCACTGTCCAGCTATTTTGTTTGGAATGTAGACAGTTAGGAGTTTGTTGTTTTCAGAGCAGAGGGCTCTTGTAGGTATGTATGGTTTTAGGACAGATTTGAGGGCTGGGTAGCTATCAGGTGTATATATCATTTTATGTGCAAAAGATAGCTGTACTAGGCTTAGGAGTAGTGTGAATTCGAGCCAATTTAGTTCTTTCAGATCTAGGCAGTGGTGGGAATGGTAGGGGTGGCAAATTTGGCAATTTTATGATAGCAGGATTGGACCTTATTTTTAAGAAAAGACTGTACATTGATGTATAAGGGGGCTGAGTATAAGAGTGAGGGAAGCAAACAGGTGTTGGTAAGGGTTTTTCTGGTGGAGCTATCCAAGAAAGTTTTTTTGTCTGTTGAGTGTTCCTAGTTTGATGTGTGTTTTTTAATGCTATTGCAGGTGTGATATTCAAAAGTTAATTTATCTATAGTTACACCTAGAAGCTTAGCTGTGGGAACTGTTTCAATTTCTGTGTTATCCTGTGAAAATATTTTAAAGTCAGATGAGATTGGTTTTCTTGAGAAAAGCAGGAGTTTTGTTTTTTTAGGATTTAAAAGTAGCTGGGCTTCTTTCAGCCATGTCTCTACTGAGGTGAAGGTGACTTGGGTGAGTTGCTGGAGTTGATGTATGTTACTGGAGGAGGAAATTCTGGTAGTGTCATCTGTGTATTGGATAAAGGAGTTAAGAGGTATTGAGGTGTGAAGGTTCTTGGTGAAAATATTGAAGAGTAAGGATGGAGGGAGGGTGACCTAATGGTTAAGGTGTTGGCCTTACAAACATAAGGTGCAGGGTTTGAGCCTCACAAGGGATAATTGGCTAGGCTTACAATGGCTCGCAAGGGCAGTTAGCTTAGTACTGAACTATGACCCTTGTGTTACCACAGTTATGCTGGTTTGCTACTGGGATAATTTAGTTTGATATTTGATGCACTGTTGGCGGTTGGATAAGTAACTTGCAAACCACTGGAGGGATGGTGGGGTGCAGCCTATAATGGATAGCTGATGAAGAAGTTTGTTGTGGGACACTGTGTCAAATGCCTTTGATACATCTAGTAGTAAGACAGAAGTGATATTACCAGAGTCAATGGACTGGACACAGTTTCCATGAAGGAGATTAGGGCAGTGGTGGTGCTGTGTGATGGGCGAAAATCATGTTGGGTAGGGGTAATTAGTTTGTTTTGGATAAGATGGTACAACAGTTGCTTATGTATGCATTTTTCCAGGAGTTTGGAAAGAGGAGAGTGGATGGAGATTGGTTGATAATTGGATAGTTCAGTGGAATTGTCTCCTTTATGTATAGGGGTGATGATAAACTTTTTCCAGAAGTTAGAGACAGTGGACTCTGCTATAGAGCAATTTATAAAGATACAGACAGGATATGCTATGGCTTCTGCAGCAAGTTTTAAGTATTCGGGGGGGGGTTGTTAGGGGAGAGGGAGCATGGTTTTAGTTTTTCAAGTAGTTTTTGAATGAGACAGGTAGGGACAGGTGTAAAAGAAAAGGGAACAGAAGATGTAGTACTGGTTTGTTGGGAAGGTGAAGTTTTTTTATTTGTGTAGGAGTCTTGAGATAAGGGTAGGGGGCGATCAGAGATGATGGGGCTTGAGGTAGATGTGAAGGTGGTATTTGTTAATAGTTTGTTGATGCTGTTTATAAAGTAAGAGTTAAACAGGTTGGCTATCTCTGAGGGGGGGGGGGTTGTCAGACTGTGGTGATGGAGTTTGTTTAGAGCTCGGGGTAAGCAGTTTTGAGATGTGCTTCCAAAATTGTTTGGGTTGTTCTTGTGGTTTGCCAATTGATTGGAAAAGTGTGTGTTTTTATCTATGTTCATTAGTTTTTTTTTTTTTGCTTTATTTCATAGCTGTTTATATTTGATTAGGTTGGCATTAGATTTGTTATTGTATCATTCCTTCCATGCTTTATCTCTGTCTTGTAGAAGTTGTTTGGTATTTCTTTGTAAGCCATGGAGCATGGGTAGTTTTTATTCTTTTGGTGCAGAGGGGGGCTAGGCTATCGAGGATGTTTAGAAATATATTGTTGAAGTATTCAAGGGCATCTTCTTGTGGCAGTGCTTTAAGTGAGTTCAAGTTAGTGTGTTTAAGGATTTTATTAAACATTTGCTGGTGAAAGTTTCTAATATTGCTGGTAATTAAGAAGCCTGATACTTGACAAAACAGTTACAACAATCCTTAGGATTCTTCACCTTAAGAGTTATTATTACCTTTCTGGTTTGTTAAGTAAACAAGAGTGTTGTATTAGATTTCTGTGGTTGGAGCCCTCTGGCCACCAGTGACAACAGGGTTCGCTGGTGCTTAAAGTCAGCTATGATGATGGTTTCTGGTCAGTTTGTAAGAGACTTCCCTAAGTAGTCTGGTTGCAGGATTTCATATGATAAAATTACATTTTCTTGATGTGGCCATAGAAAAAAAACATTTCAGGACTAAAATCAAAGGTTTTTCAAAAGAACACATTTTCCATTTCCTACTTGCATTTTAGAAATGCGCAACCTTTCTTTCAGAATTGTTAAAGGTCAGTACATACATGTGAGTAGGATGACCTCCAGTGACTCTGATTTTGAACATGAATGTGATTATTTAGGATGGTTGTTTATAGAGAGAGAGGGTACCCAGCCCAGTTATGAATGGGATTACAGTTGAAGTAACTAAATTTAGAAAGGAAAAATGTTGTCCAGTTTTAGGGAAGAAACTACATCCTATGGAGAAACAGCAACACATGAAACAGCATTCTGGAGATTTCAGCAGAGCTTTTATTGTGGAATATAATACTGATTCCTATACTGTTAATAATATAATTAAAATTGAATGGGATAGATTTATGGATCTAACTGACCTATCCTTCTCAGATAAAGATTCTTTGAAAATTATTCATAGGGAGGGTAGGAATCTTAATGAGTTGTTGGAAAGTGAAAAAGGTTCTGGACCAGGAATCAGTAATAAACGTAGGGGAACCATTCGATGTGGGGCATGCCCACAATGTGAATACATTATACACAAGGAAAGTGTATGTATTGTGAGAAGGGATAAGACCATCTCTGGGCCCTCTTACAATAATTGCAATACCTCGGCAGTTGTGTACCTTGCTATGTGTGATTCTTGCAGAGCATTTTATATAGGTAAAACTGAGCAAAAGTAAAAAAAGTGCATATATGAGCATTACTACAATATCAGGAGCTCTAATAATAATAACGCTCTGTTTAAACACACTTTAATGTGCAAAGAAGCAAGGTTTTTGTTTTTTGGAGTAGAAAATATCCCTATTGACATTAGAGATAGTCCATGAGAAACCTGCTTGTAATACAGAGAATTGTTCTGGCAGGTGACCTTTGACATGGGAAAGTGCTGTGGTTTAAATGAGAACATTTCTATTGCCCCTTTGATTAAGCTTAGAGCAGCTAAGTTATAACATTTTCTCTTGTTTTTTTTCTTCTATCTGATTGGTATTACACTTTTAAGGTACTTTTAGGGTTATTAATCTAATTAAAAAATATACTATTACTGGACAGATCATATTTAAACGATTGTACTTACTTACATACTGTTTTCACATATTTTGGAGGGTGTAATTAGCAGGATTGGGCAGTAGATGATGGTATTAACCACCTTCTAATATTTCCATTCACAAAAATTACTTCCATTCATAAAAATATTTTAACATTTTTTTAACTAATAGTTATTATGTGTGGTTTTAGGTAGTTTTTCATATAATGAGTTGTGAATATTTTTTTAAAATGTTTAAACACTCACACTCAATGTATTTGATTGGTTCGAATTTTGTTTCAAACTGAATGAAGATCATGATTGGTAGCTTTACATAATATGGGATATTTAAAGTTGGATTTTGTCTGTATTTCCAGTAATCTGATGAAGTTTACTGTGTATGTGGATGAAAACGTGTGTACTTTGAGCGTTAATGGTTCAACTCTGTGAATAAAGTGGTTGTTAGCAGCCTGGCATTTTTGGACTCTCCTTCACCCTATTTCTACAAGTTATACATAAAACCAGTCAACCTGCCAAACATGAACTTCAAATCACTACACAGTTGGATGCAGCTTGGAAGTAAATGACATGATAAAAAAGAGGAGGCTGGACATATTATGTACCCAGGTGCAAAGGGAGTACAAAGCCACTTCATGTGGGATCCAGAGTCTATTACTCAGGAGGACGGACTAGAAATGGTGTAGGAATTTTGGTGAGGGAAGAGTGTCATCAGAATTAGTGACAGACTCATGGCAATACATCTTGTTGTAATGATAAGATAGTATTCATAATCTCAGCCTATGTACCACAGCAGGGCTGTGACAGGGGAAAAGAATGCATTCAGACAGCAGACCTACTAGATAAAGCAGGACAACATGAACTGGTGTTAATGGATGACTTGAACACACAATATTGGGACAGACAGAAATGGATATGAGGGTTGCTTGGATCCACATGGGTGGAGCAACAGGAATAAAGAAAGGCCATTTTAGACTTCTTTTTGCCAAATGGCTTGATGGTGACCAACACATACTTCAGCAAGAAAGACAGTTACAAGATCACATGCAAGAGTGGCCAACACGCAACTCAGGTAGACTTCCTCCTGGTAAGGAAAGGGCACCAGGGTAGAATCAGTGACTGCATGGTCTTTCCAAACAGCTGTTCCACACCATAAACCACTGGTTGCCACAATTAGCTGCAAGCAATGGTCAAAGAAGGCTCTAAGGTCAACAGAGAGTAGGCTGAAGACCTGGAAATTGACTGGAGATAAAGCACAAGAGCTCAATGAATTTCTCAGGACTCTAGCACCAAAGGAAAGAGGAAATAGACAGAGGTGAAGATGAATAGCAGTGCCTCAAAACAGCATGTGTGAGGACTATAGAGTAGATATGTGACCGAAACAGCTATGGAAATAAGGTACACAAGCAAAGCTGATGGTGGAATGCAGAAGTCCACGAAATCATCAAAAGAAAGATGGAATACAGAAAAAAATGGAAGAGAGAAAAGACAGACCAGGCTTGGAAGAAATACTGGCTGGCTAACAAAGAGGCTAAGAGAGGAGTTGCAGTAGCAAAAAAGAAGGCATGCGGAAAGTGACTTAGTAGATGACACAAATAAACTCTATCACATTGCAAGGCAAAAGACAGCAAGATAAAGAAGATAGTCAAAAACCTTCATAAGGGATGCTAACAACAGTCTGCTCTCCAATCTGCACAAAGGCAAATAGAAGGAGTACCTGCATCAGCTTCTGAATGAGGAAAACCTCACAGACATGGCCTATGTCTAAGATAATTTGTGGTATTCCTATTCTAAATTCGCTGTCTCCCCTCCCTTTGATTCCCCATGATATGTACAAGTACTGTTCAACAAATCATCAAAAGAAAAACTCCAGTACCAATTGCATCCAGGAAGGAAACATTACAAATAGAAAATAACTGCCATATGTAAGAGCAAAGCAAATATACAGTGATATTGCAACCAAACCATAATACATAAAAGCAGCCTTAATGAATTAAGAAGACACTCCCCCAATAAAACAGCATAGCACTGATTGAAAGTCCATGAAATAAAAGATAAAAACAGCCTTGATGAATTAAGAACTTATCCTTACATTAAACAGCATAGCACTGATTGAAAGTCCATCAACTAATACATAAAAACAGCCTTGATTGATTAAGAACTAATATCCCCTCATTAAACAGTGTAGCATTAATTGAAAGTCCATGTCCAGTCAGTAAAAATAATAATTAATAATAGTTATAAATGGCCTTCATGAATAAAGAACTAATGTCTCTTTCTTCTTCTAACCCCCCGCATATAAAATGATGCAGCATTCACTGAAAGTCCAGTCAACAGAAATAATCAAGTAATAATAGATAAAAACAGCCTTCATGAATAAAGAACTCATGTCTCTTTCTTCCTCTAACCCTCTATAAAATAATGTAGTATTCACTGAAAATCCAATTAGTAGGAAAAAATCAAGTAATGATAGATAAAATTAGCCTTGATGAATTGAGAGCCCATGTCTATCTACCCCTCCCCTAGTAAAACAGCCACCAATGTCCCTCTCTGCTTTATATACCATCAGTTGTTGCTGTTGTTGTGTCTTTCGGCTTTTCCCGGTTAGGGGTCGCCACAGCGGAACTCCGGTCTGCTAATGATTGGCAGTAGATTTTTACGTGCCGAGTTGCCAGCTCTGACGCACAACCTTCAACGAAGGCACGCCCATTCACACATATCTCCACACAGAAGATGCTTTAGCTGAAAATCGAACAGGACAACGTCTTACTATGAGGCGACAGTAATGACCACTATTGACAGCAATGGCAACATGGATATCCCACAATATTGTCTGTGTGTCGTGCATTACAAATCTGTTTCTACTTCTCATCTGAAACAGGGACGAATTCAGAAATGAGAATTAGATGGGAACACTTAAAATATTAGTACTGTTAACTGGCTTCCTTGGCAGAATAAGAAAATGTGAATTAATATAAATTTTTCTAAAGTAAAGAAGTGTATTATAATTCTAATTACTGTCATTATTTAAGTGCAGTTCACCACCTGTTTCTCCATAAAATGTAATTTAGTCATGTGCAAAACTAAACTAAATTTATGCATTACATTTTAACCTGACACATTGGTCAACCACCAGTCCTGTCCACAACACAAATAATATTCAGATTCTGGTCTGGATTTACTTATAGGTAAACAAATCCAGAAATAATCAGACAGGGATGATTCAGGGACACTTAAATTATTAGTTCTGTGTTAACTTGAGTCATTGACAGAAGAAGATAATGTGAATTATACAATGACCCCCCCCCCCACATTAATATTCCAAAACTTGTATGCTGATTGACCAGTGTGCCCATTGTAAATCCCACAATATACCACTGGAAAAAGGTCCAGTCGCCCGGACTTTTTTCCGTTGGTATAAAGTGCCCAAAACCTTTTTTTTTTTTTTTTTTTTTTTTTTAACAAATAAAAAAAAAAAAGAAAAAAATGGAGCAACGACGACTTTCCTTTCTCCATTGCTTCCATTTCAAATCATTGATGTACTGGGTATGTGTAGGAATGCAAGTCCCATGTGCGTGTACTGTACATCAACACAAGGAAGCAGTATACCAACACCAGTGAAAGAACAGTAATGCGCCGTTATACAAAGACATTATTTAAGAAAAGTAAGTATTTTTTTCTTAAATAATGTCATTGTATAATAGCAATACAAAAATAAAT
The DNA here is from genome assembly GCF_019279795.1 of Protopterus annectens. Classification (NCBI taxonomy): domain Eukaryota; kingdom Metazoa; phylum Chordata; order Ceratodontiformes; family Protopteridae; genus Protopterus; species Protopterus annectens. The sequence continues at coordinate 1,139,176,332 of NC_056726.1, read as the reverse complement.
AAATAAAATTACAAAAAAAAAGGTTGTGGTATATTGAAATTTACCAATGGTTGGCTTTATTGAATCACTCAGGCTTCGCCCTCATGATTAAACCATGCCAACCGTGGGTAAATCTTTAATATACTGCACCATGTCGTCGGTTATTGCTTAATTAATGTAAATTTCTTTTTAAAAATTGTAATTATATAGTAACTGCAATTCTCACCTACCAGTTTCTCCAAAAACGCAATTGTATAAAAAGCCATTAAGGCAACAAGGCAAACTACTACATTTATGCATTTGATTTGCAATAAACCTTTATTTGACACATCCACCAGAATAGTCAGTCCACCATACTTTTCAACTGTCATGATTTTTGCCTCATTTTTCATCTGTCTTTCTTAAAATTTGTGGTTTTCTGGCAAAGCACTGGTGACTGAAGTCACTAAATAATGACAGACACGCCCTATTCTTCAGAAAATGCATGCTACACAAAACCTGTTATTCTAGCAATATTCTAAGTTTATAAGAGCCATATTTAAAATATGTCCCTAGTTTTGCCTTTGCCCCACCATCACCATTATTCTGAAGTCATTAAATAAGACAGATATTTGAGTTTATGACTTCACATCCATCAGGAAATGTATTGCATGTCAACACAAAACCTGATTTCTAGTAACTTTCTACATTTATGAATACAATATATAACTGTCCACCATTGATTGAAATTACTGACAGCAGTGACAGACATTGAGAAACCAAATCCTGAATAAACATGTTTCTATATTCATGGATACCATTCTGAGGATATACATTTTGAGAACTTAGACATATATTATGTTGTAAGCAATTTAACTCTGGATGACAGGACACAGCTGGGACAATTAACAATACAATAATATATAGTCATTGTCCCTGCTGATGAAGAGGTGCAGTGGTGGTTTGGAACACTGCTGATTATATATATACAGGACTAACTAACTCAATTGTCTGATGCTAATATGTATATGTATGTCCATAGACCCTCTAAGGATTTTCAAGGAAAATTGATTCCAAATATCTTAAACCATTATTAGGCCTTATAAGATAGAGATTGCAGGACACACCACAATTCTTACAGCTAATCAGGGATACCCAATTGGGACCTGATTTGGTATTTATTATACAGATGTAAAATCATTATATATAGAGCACCATTGGGCACAGGGGGTTCAATCCAATATTGGTTGGAAAGGACAAACTTATACTCTCTAGGGTTTTAGGGTACTATACCCTACTGTCTATGTTCATGTTCTCAATAAGATGTTCTGTATTTCCAAGAGCAGGCCATTTGGGCATTTACAGAAGAATGGGAGCAGAGCATCCCATCATATCTCTGTTCTTTTTGCTTTTCTATGTTGAACAATACATATGATATGATACATCACATAACATCTTTCAGGTTTCAGGCTCTTGAGATGGGCGGATCTTGTATGGACTGTCTGTCGGGATGTGATGCTGGTGTGGGGGCGTGTGTGATTGGAATATCTCAATGACAATGTATGGGACCAGACATTAAGAAACAACATACACATCTGAGTTTCAGACTTCCTCTTCCAAAAAATGCACGTTAACTAAACAAACACAGTAACGTGTCCTGTTACTTATCTCATCTAACAACTTTCCTCTTAGATTATAAGAGCAATATTGAAAATCGGGTCTATATCACATTGTCGAAGTATTAAAAGTTCGAATCACTAAAGTCCGAACTTTAATGATCAAACTTTAATACTTCGAATGTGAAAAAAAAAAAAACAGCTGAAGCCCAAAACAAAAAAACAAAACATTCTATGCAGGGGGGCAAGCCCCCCCTGCACCTCCACCCCCCACTACTTAAATATACCAACTCCGAGATTGCACTACAGTGTATGAAATGGAAATCGTCCATTTCCCACTGTATTGCACTGAAGTGCGATCTCGGAGTTGGTATGTTTAAGTAGCGGGGGTGTGGGGGGTGCAGCCTCCCCATGTGGGGGATGCATGGGGGGCTTGCCCCCTCCTTATACCCTTTAGGTTTTTTTTGTTTTTTGGGTTGAAAATGCTTTTAACATCAATTTGGACTTTTAATAGTTCGATCAATTGTGTTCGATATTTAGTGATTCAAACTATTAAAAGTTCAATGAAGTGATACAGACCCTTGAAATTCTGTCCCTATTTGTTGGCCTTTGTTGTTGTCCACTCCACAGTACTCCCATTTCATTCCCACAACCCACATCCTAGTAGTAAATTACCACAGTGATAAAAAAAATAGTCATATTACTATCTTCGACATGAATTGAGAACACACCAAAAGTGGTCATGCAACTGCACAGCACCTTTGGATTTCACAGCTGCATTTGTGTCTTTCCAGTTAAGAAAATTATACCTCTCAGCTGTCTAGATTTTTACAGAATGTCCAGATTTTTGCCCCATATTTTGAGCTTGTTCCTTATAAAATTAGTGGTTTTCTGACAAATCACTGAGGAATGAAGTCACTAACTAATGACATACGTTTGAGTTTCAGACTTCATATCCTTCAGAAAATGCATTCTAGCACAAATTCTAACAACTTCCTAAGTTTATAAAAGCAGTATTTAAAATCTAATTTCTCCTTATTTTGGGCACTTCTTCCCCCATTATTTAACTTTGCCTAGATTTCTTGTACTAAGAAGTTGAGAGGTATTTTGAAAATACTTTTCTAATAGTGGTTGTCAAACATGCACACCTGTCTGTCACTGTTACACACACACACACACACACACACACACACACACACACACACACACACACACACACACACACACACACACACACACACACACTCTGCAGCTAGCCAGTTAGAAAGAAAGAGGAACATGCAGATGCATTTTACAGTCGAGACACATTAACAGTATGCAATATATTACTCAGTTCAGACTCCAAGTTTGTTTCCTTATTCAGCCCTCACCCTGTGGACTCCAAAGTGAAAGTAAGTTCTACCTTTCTTCTGACCAGGCAGGTCCACAGCAGGGACAAAAAATGTTGTTGGTTGGATATGAGTTTTGAATTCAGCCATAAGAATGAACTCAACAAGCCAAGCCTTTTTAAGTTTTTCTAAATTTAATAGCTAGTGTACCCACCGTGAGCGATTTGATTAACCAAAAAATAAGCAAAAACAAATAAGTTGCTTAGCTCACTGTGGCTGCTAAAGATAAAGCCGTATAATTGCCTTCTCTGCACCACCCCTTTTCCTGCACAGCCAGTCACAGGTCTTTGTGGAGGTACCCACACAAAATAACATAAAAGGGAGCAGGAGACATACCAGTGTATTGGCTGTCCATGTGGAATGCTTTTGGCTGCTTCTCTTCTTGTGCTTCTCTTATAGGGAAAAAAAAAGATATTTGTGCAAAATAATTTGTATTTATTTGGAGCAAATTGTGTCCTTGACACAACATCACCCTAGGCAAGTGCCCCATTTCCCTGCCTTTTCTACGCTACTGACACAGAGTGGTAGAAAGTAAGATGGGAGACAGTTCGGAATCAGATTACGAAGCAGCACAACTGACCCAATATTCACAGTGAGACAGATATTTGAAAAGAAGCTAGAGATGATGAAAGAGTTTAACTGGGAATTCCTAGGCTTGGAGAAAGCAAATGACAAGGTCTCAAGATGCCTGATTTGGGCAATCCCAGAGATTACCCCTTCTCTGTAACAGGCTCCCCAGCCATGATTAGCAGAGTTCCTCCCTAACCCAATTCAATTATAACCTGGACAACTGGATGGGAAACAGGAAATTCATCTCTGGTTTGACACCTATGTCTTGAATGGACACAGCCAGCCTGAATATGGTTCACCTCTCAGTCCTGAACTCTTGCTTATAAATGTTTCATCTCCCAAGCCTTTGCTTACACCTTTCAAGGTTACAGGAACTTGAAAGAGATTTGAGATGCATGGCTAGCCTAGTACTCATCTATGAACCTATAAGACAGTTGTAATAGTATCAAATGGGGTAAATCAGAAGAAGCTGATAACTGAGATAGAAAAGAAAGCAGTGGAACGGGTTAACAACTTCAAGTATTTGGGAGGGGTTGAGAAGAAGGGAAATCTGAATGGCAAGGTCAAAGCTAGAATCAGAGGCGCTGCAGCCAACTGGCACAGAGTATCAAGTGTAGTGTATGACAGAAGAATGCCAAAGAAGCTGAAAAGTAAGGTGTACAAAACAGTGGTGCAACCAGTACTATTGTATAGTACAGAAACTTGAGCAGTGAAGCAGAGCAGCTGAGAAGGATAGAACTGCTGGAGATGAAGTGCCTGAAATGGCATGCTGTGGGACAATGGAAGAACTGAAGTTATCAGAACAAAAGCCAAAGTAGCTCCAGTTACAGGCATGTTCAAACAAAACAGATTACTGTGGTTCAGGTACATCTGAAAAAAAAAAGCAGAATACAATTTGGTGAAGAAGATTTGGAGCAGACAGGAAGAAGGTAAAAGGAAACAAAGGCATCCAGCAAAGAGGTGGAAGGATTATGTGAGAGACCACCTGTGACAATCAGGCATGAGTATCGAAGAGGGTAGGAAAGTAGCATTGAATCAAGAGATGAAAAGAGTTGACATGACAGATAGCGATAAAAAAAAGTATTGTAATATGTCCATGATAGCTGTGTAGTCACACTTCTTCATGCACATTCTTCTATGGTTTCATTTACTGATGGCCATGAATTTGCAATATCAATGTAAAGAGTCAAGGGTTTGACTCCAGGTATGTGCATGTTGTTTGCCATGATATCAGCTGCTGTGTTCCCCCTAAATGTGTTTTCCAGTCACCTCTTTCATGAATGATCCTTTAGCATCATTATAATGTATACCTGAACTCAGTCAAGGGTTTTCAGCCTCAGGGATGAGCATTTTGTTTGCCCTCATATCAATGCTTATGTTCCCCTGATATACGTTTTCCATTTACATTTGCTAGCATTGCTTCAGTGGCATGTCATGCTAGTATTGTTCTGTGACATATCAGTAGCATAGGCAGGGGTTCAGTTTTATTCCTGAGTGTTTACTTTTAGGGCTGTCATGTGTTACATTCCCCTGAATGTACACCATATTGTTCTAGCTACTTCCAGATTCTGTTTTCCATATAAACAAACAGTGTATGGAGCCTCTGCATTATGTAGAGAATGCTGACGTTGTCCCACATAATCAAATTTTCTGGATTATTTTGCCATTGTTGAGATGGGCATTTGGGAGATGTGAGGTCTTAATTGTTATACTGACTAATATGCTCATAGGTTCATAGAAGTCTATTAGGCTAACAACCACAAGGACCTTTTAAGCCTAGGCATGTATTCCAAATCTATAACAAGTTCTGGTACCCTTGATAAGTATAAGCAGGGGCTTGGAAGATGAAACATTTTCAGGCTTCCTGTGTCCATTTGATGCATAAGTGACAAACCAGGGTGAATTTCCTGTTCCCCAGCCAACTGTCTAAGTTACACTTGAATTGGGATAGGGAGGAACTCGGCTTCTCATGGATGGGGACCCTATTCCAGAGAAGGGGATACATACCTTTCTTCTCCAGCTGGTCCTATTTATATCACAGAAAAGGTTTAAGTCTTTAGAACAGGTAATTCTAGTGTTGTTTGTTTTGTGGATATGCAGGATGTTCATTGGGGAGTATGAAAATAGCTTCTATGCCAGACATAGATCTCCCCTCAACAGCCTATAGGAGACAAAATACAGGGATAAGGCCTTGAAGCACTCTGCATAAGATGTGTTACATGTGCCCTGCATTATTTTATTGAGAGACTTCTGTGGATGTACCAGTTGTTGGATGTGCCTGGTTAGGGAGGGAGCTTTGTACTCTATGATAGCTCTGATGAATGCCAAAAACAGTGGAACAATTACTTTTCTTGAACCTAGACGCCATACCTTTGTTTAAAAGTTGCACAAGATAGAATTATTTCCTCACTATGGTAAAGATGTGATAGTCAAAGGCTAAATTATTATCTGTGAGTGCACACAAGTCCCTAACTACTGGGTCAACTTTTGGTGCTGTGTTGTTAATATGATAGTTACCAGAGAAGGATGACTTTGCAAAGGAAACTATTATGTATTTCTTGGAATTTAGTTTTATTCCATGACTCTGACACCAGTTATGTGTCAGTGCCAGCTATTCCTGGAAAACATTTGTGTCAAAGCAAAATTCCATAACTGCTCCTAATATGTATCCATCTGCAAATTCAGTCAGCCAGAAGCTATTGACATTGGTCTTGACTTCAGGGAAGTAAATGCCAAAAGTATCGGTCCCAGGATGGATTGCTGAGGGACTCTGCATGTGACTGGCCTCTTTGCAGAGGTGGAATCCCCATTTCAAACTTTTTGGGACCCACTTATGAGACAGCTGGTTTTCCACCAGGTTTATCAACAATGCCCAAGTGGGGTATTATGTCAAATGTCTTGGCCAGGTCAATGTAGGTAGTGTGAAGCATTTTGCCCTCATCCATTGATTTGGTAACCTTCTCAAAGAAGGGCCCCAGGCTGACTGGGCATGACCAGTGCTTGACAAAACCAAATTGGGTTGGACCCATTGTCTGGAGGTTTCCTTTCTCATTACTGATAATTTCCATAACAATTCTCTTCATGGTTTTGCATGTAAGACCAGTGAGACTGATGGGTCTGTAGTTTCCAGGGTCTGTAGATGGCCTGCATATTTGCAGGGGTATGACTGTTGCTGTTCTCCATTCGTGAGGCACGAAACCTGTTTAGAGGCCACAGTTAAACAGCAATTCCAGATGACCTGATAGGTTATGTTTCGTGCTATTTAAAATACATCCTGGGATATTGTCTGGGCCCGTTGATGCAGTGTTCTTGGGAGATAGAGCATTTAGGACTGCTTTCCGAGTGATAGTAGTGGGAGTTTTATTTGATGGTATTTCCTGAGGGGAGGTTGAAGGTAGAGAGGGAAAAGTCAGAGCTGAATTTGTCTGTCAGTAGGTTTTCTATATCTTCTGGCTCAGTATAGATGACTTCATAAACAATGAGCTCTGCACACAATTGTGTATTGTTTTTGAGCTTGTGGGCATAGCTAAAGAATGCTTTGTAGTTGTCCTTGATCTCGAAGGCCAATTTTATCTCAAATGTGGCTTTGGTAGACTATTTCTCCTCTGAGTTATTTGTTTAGTTTGGTGAGAGTGTTTTTATCTAGCTGGGTGCTGCACCTCCTATGATTTCCTTCCTTCTGTTATACAGCCAGTTGATGTTGGGATTCCACCGAGATGTTTTTTTTTTTTTTTTGAGTTAGATCTGTACTTCTTCCTGGTGGGTATAGATGCCTCTATGCAGCTATTAACATGCTTTGTATAGAGTTTTTGTGAACAGCTCCTTAAGCTTGGGGCTTATGGGTGCTTGAAATCTTTTCAGGTTATCACTTAATAGTAGGAAGTTAGCCTTAGAATAGTCCCTGAACATTCCAGGGCTAGATGGGTTTACAGGTTTTGTTTTTACTTCAAAAGAGTCCATTTTGTTATCTGGCCTTACCAGACAAGACATTATCAAGAAATTATATTATGGGGTGGGCAGCACTTTCCCATATTAGTGAAAACCATATCCAGTATGTTTGCATCCCTGTTCAGTGTATTGACAATCTGGTCCAGGGAGTTTATGTTTACAAAATCCAGTAATCTCTGTGCCTGCACGTTTGGTGTTATATATGATTCCCAGTTAATAGTGATGTAATTAGTCATTCATGAATATGGTATTGTGTTGGATGGTGATTGTTTCCAGTAAGTTTATTTACATGTCATGGATTTCCTGGGTCATAGTGGGAGACCTAGAACTTACAAGGAAGTGGTATGGGCTTTTGCCTAAGGTGATTTGAACATGGAGAAGCTTAAGTGCAATATCCTGTTTGACTAGTCTTGAGGTATATTTATTTTTGATGTGAATCAAGACACCTCAGATTTTAGTCCCTATTTGTGTAGTAGCTGAACTAAATGTGTGGAAGGCATTATAACCTTGCACTGTTGGTGTTATTATGTATGCATGTTCTATGTGTTGCAGATCACTTGCAACATGACTGAATCAGAGGCCACTGAGATGGTTCCTTGGCACATTGCATTCTGTGTTTGGTTCCGATGAAAACTTTATTACTTGTTATTTTTCTTGCAATCTGCCTGGACATGTGATACATTTCAGAGTTATATGTTTTTATGACCCACTGCATTCTGACATCTGTAGTGTCTCATCTCTCCACTACTATGTGGACAATCCTGCGGCACTGACCCACCTCAGGTAAACATACTTTCATATTTCATTACCTCTATGATATAACATGGGTGCATAGCTAACAGTCTTTTTTGCAATGTGTGGAGATTATATCATATGTCTGCATTACTTTTATATTCTCACATCTGCCATTTATAATTCACTTTCTTAAACTGGCCTTATTGTCACAGGCATTTATGATCAGTCGTTCTATGTAATGTTTATTATGCAAAGGTCTTTGGACTGTGATACTGACCACCGCCACAATGTTTGTTACTAATCTCATGTTCATCCCGAGTGTCTGCTCACATTGTTCACATTTTTATCTATGCATTTATTTTATTTTTATGTATTTATCCATTATTGGACAAGGAGTGGCCATGGTGGTGCAGCGGTTAGCATTGCCATCTCACAGCAAGAGGTTCTCTGGTTCAATCCTCAGCTGGGGTGCCTTCTGTGCGGAGTCTGTCTGTCCTCCCTGTGGTCACATGGGTTTCCTCCAGGTGCTCCGGTTTCCTCCCACATCCCTAAAGACATGCTGTAGGTGGTTTGGACACTCTAAATTGGCCCTAGGTGTGAGTGTGTGGGTGAGTGCCTTCTGTCAAAGGTTGGACACTGGGCTGGCAACTCAACACTGTAAAACTCCACTGCCAATCATGAGTGGACAGGTGATCTGCTGTGGCAACCCCTAACTGGGAAAAGCCGAAAGAAGAAGATCCATTGTTGGACAAGGTTAATCTCACTAAGGGTAGTAATCTCTTTTCAGAGGAGACCTGAAGTAGTATTTATACTAATAGGAGAAATTTGGCCAGGGCAATGGTGAATTTCCCATACCCAGTCTTTTACCTCCACGTGAGCTACCAACAACTCAAGCAGAAGGATAGCACACTGAGGAGTACAGCACCCCTTTATGCTGAAGTGCAGTGTCAGTAATTGATCTGCCTGGTATGGATATAGAACCCACAACTTTCTCCACCAAAGGTGCACCACTAACACTACAGTCTTAACAGCAGCAGCATCTGCTGCTGCTGCTGATTACATCAACATTAACCAACTGTGTGCACACATCGTATCGACTGCTGGGGTGTCTAGTGCATACTCATTATTTATGTCTTGTATTTCTATGTGGCCTTGAGATGTCTTACCACAATGTTGCTCCAAGCCTGAGCTGAAGCTACAGTCAGAGGCTTCTTGTCATGAAAACTGGCTTGACCACATGTGTATGTGATTAGCAATATTACTGTTTGTGCTAAGAAGGTAAATACTGTTGGATGTTAATGCATCCCAGGGAATACTTTAATTGTGTTATGACTTTATTTGTGGTGGATTCTGTATGCAAGTTAGATGAATGGGGAATTTCTACTTAGGCATCTAGGCAGTTTAATGAGTGGCTTCCTTAATAATATTCCACAGAAGGTGAGAAACAGATAGAAGATACAAAATATCAGTAGCATAGCGGAAGTGCCACTCAGTCCATACCCAAATTCAGAGCTGATGATAAACTATCCTGTTTACCCGATTTTTTCCCAGGGCATCAACAACCCAGGGAGGGGGAGGGGGAGGAACAGGAATCAGGATTGGTAGTAGATAACAGTATTACGGTTACAGAAAAGGGTGAGTGTCGATTATATGTTAAGCAAGGTTATCACATATACAATTTTAGTGATGTACCGGTTACAGATGCACATTTTAATTTACTCACCAAGGGTTACAAATTTGTTCCAACTCGGGGTAGCCAACTGGTTAATTGTATTCTGGATGTGAAAATGCTTATTCGTAAACTCAATTTTCAGCATTTATTTGGATATGCTCCTGTTGCTCCAACCCTGTTGTTAAAAAAGTCAAGTGCCTTTAATCCACCCCTTCATCCACAGTTAAGCAATTTGGAGGTAAGAATTGAAAAAGAAATTCGTAAAGAATTAGGTCGCACTAGTATTCAATACAATCTTAGTGATGAAGAGTATGTAGTTTTACATGACCTAGCGTACAATCATTCCATCAGAGTTATGCAACCAGATAAGGGCGGGGGCACAGTACTTATGAGCCAGGTCTTATATGAAAGTAAGATGGGAGATATCCTATATGATACTCACAAATACACTGTTTCTTCTATCCAAGAGGTGCATCTTTCTTACAAAAAGATTGACCTCACTATAAAAGATATGTTAGACCAGGAGGTCATCGAATTTGATACATATTCTTTTTTGGAAAATAAACATCCTAAGGTACCTACCATTTTTGGTGTACCCAAAATACACAAGTGTATGGAGGATCCTCCCTTACGCCCCATAGTGGCTGCTCAAGGGTCTAAGACCCATTCAATTGCTAAATTTCTTGATTGGAAATTAAAACAAGTGTGGGGCAGAGAACCTTATTTAGTTAAGGATTCTTGGCAATTTTTACGAAGTATTACTAATAATCTATACAACCCCAACTTAGTATTTATAACAATTGATGTGGTCGATTTGTTCTCTGTTATTCCAACAGAAGTGGGTTTGGAATGGTTGGAAGAGGCCCTGTGGGGAAATAACGGAATTACAGCAAATGATGTGAACATTATTATGACCTTAGTGGAGTTGGTCCTAGAAAATAATTATATAAGTTATGGGGGTGAGTACTTCAGACAAATTACTGGGGTGTCCATGGGGGCTAACTTTGCCCCAACATATGCAGATATAGTCATGGCCACCTGGGAGAAGAAGTTTATTAACAATAGTAGGTTTGAGAAGTACTGGAACCATTATGTCAGATTTTTGGATGACATCTGTATTTTTTGGATAGGCCCCCCAGAGACCATTCAGGAGTTTATTACTTACATAAACAGTACAACTAATTTTTTAAAGTTCACCCACGAGATTTTTGAAGAAACAGTTCATTATTTGGACGTTACTATCAGTAAGGTGGCAGCAGGTTTTTCTTCTTCAGTATATAGAAAACCATCCTTTTCTAACAGTTATTTGCACTTCTCTAGTTCCCACCCTGAATACCAGAAAAAAGGTATCATTAAAGGACAGATGGTTAGGGCGTCCCGAATGACATCTGAGGATCACCTTTTTAACATAGAGTGTGATAAGTTAACTGCTATGTTTATGGACAGGGGGTACCCTGAACATATGATCAACCAAGTTAAACGGGAGGTGACCCTGGGTAGAATTACAAGATTTAAGCCTATTTTAGGACAGGACTTACCTAATACACAACAGGATACGAGTATATCTAATGGTGTAGGACAGGAATTACTTTTTATCACTGAATATAGTGGTAATGTCATGAAATTCCGACAAATAGTTGAAAAGGAATTTAAGGCTTTTCAGGAGTTGACAGATTTGGAGGTATTTAAAACTTTAACCCTTAAAACTGTTTACAAGAAGGGTTACAATATTAAGAGAATTTTAGAGACAGAACCTTCACAACATTCAACCGCAATCACACGTAAGGGTACATATAGATGTGGACATTGCTCTCAGTGTAAGCATATAATCAATAAGGAAACTGTGTATGTGGAAAGTAGAAATAGGAGGATAGGTTCCAGCAGACTGTACAATTGTTTGTCCTGCGGTGTTGTCTACTTGGTTTTGTGCCTGTCCTGTCAGGCTTTCTATGTGGGCAAAACCAAGAGACAACTCCGCAGAAGAGTGTACGAACATCTTTATGATATTAACAAGCGAGATATGAAAAACGCTCTTTATAAGCATAGTACATTATGTGTAGATGCTACTTACAAGTTTTTTGTATTGGACTCTGTTATACAAGACCCTAGGGGTGGTCCATGGGAGACACTACTTTCCCATAGGGAGACATATTGGCAGATTCTCCTGGAATCTAACAGATTCCCAGGGCTTAATGAAGCCATATCTATTGTGCCTTATTTGAAATTAAAATCTGACAGGATATAATTTACCTGCTATTTATTTACAAATCCATCATACAGCTTGTTTGACTATAATATGGATTTGGTGTAAGGTTAGAATAAGAATGAGAAAAATTATATAAAAAGTTATGTACATATCAGTTCATGATTATAAATTTATTTAAAATTTATTTAGAATTTTTAATATTTTAGGGTATAATTCTTTAATGGTTTTAACAAGGGCTATGGAATTGTTTTGTTACAATGTTATTTTAATAAAATACTACTGTGTTTTTAAATTTGATTAATTAACTTAATTGCCAATTTATGTGATTAATAAGTGTATTTAAACCTGAGGGTAGCTTGACTGTTTGTCTGATGAAGTCTTATTTGATGAAAACGTGTGGTATACTTTGTTGGCGTTAAGGATTAAACTTCTGGCATTATTATCTGTCAGCCTGGTGCCTTATTGTGAGTTTACAGCATACCGTAATACCTATCCTGTGGACTTGATTCCGAACACATATTTGGTTTTTGGTTTTTGGTTTCGCTTTGTACTTAATCCCACTAGGGTAGTAATCTCTTTTCAGAGGAGACCTGAAGTATTATTTGTACTAATAGGAGAAATTTGGCCAGGGCAATGGTGAATTTCCCATACCCAGTCTTTTACCTCCACGTGAGCTACCAACAACTCAAGCAGAAGGATAGCACACTGAGGAGTACAGCACCCCTTTATGCTGAAGTGCAGTGTCAGTAATTGATCTGCCTGGTATGGATATAGAACCCACAACTTTCTCCACCAAAGGTGCGCCACTAACACTACAGTCTTAACAGCAGCAGCATCTGCTGCTGCTGATTACATCAACATTAACCAACTGTGTGCACACATCGTATCGACTGCTGGGGTGTCTAGTGCATACTCATTGTTTATGTCCTGTATTTCTATGTGGCCTTGGGATGTCTTACCACAAGGTTGCTCCAAGCCTGAGCTGAAGCTACAGTCAGAGGCTTCTTGTCATGAAAACTGGCTTGACCACATGTGTATGTGATTAGCAATATTACTGTTTGTGCTAAGAAGGTAAATACTGTTGGATGTTAATGCATCCCAGGGAATACTTTAATTGTGTTATGACTTTATTTGTGGTGGATTCTGTATGCAAGTTAGATGAATGGGGAATTTCTACTTAGGCATCTAGGCAGTTTAATGAGTGGCTTCCTTAATAATATTCCACAGAAGGTGAGAAACAGATAGAAGATACAAAATATCAGTAGCATAGCGGAAGTGCCACTCAGTCCATACCCAAATTCAGAGCTGATGTGGTTTGGGATGGACATTGACCTAATCAAACAGACTTACCCATGGAGTTAAGCATCATCTAGATCTGTCAAAACAGTCCATCCTTTCTTAAGCTTTATCTTTTATTTGGTTTCTTTCTTTTTGAACTTTTGAACATGTATTTTTGTTTCTTCTGGATATGATTCTGTTTTTATTTCTTTGTTTCGCACTTTATTTTTTAAACTTAGTAGAGTAGCTCAGCTATAAATTGCATAGTCATGTCTGAGTCATTTTAAGCAGATTAAATGTGTTTAATTTTGCAGTTCCTCTTTTACAAATATGCAAGTATTGTTACTGTGTCCATAATAAACAGAAAAGTCTCCTTTTGAGCAGTGTGAAGAGAAAGAGTGTTTTTGAGGCTTATCTCTGCTTTTTGCTTTTGTTCCATCTGTGGGTTATATATTTTTGATGCTATTAAATTACTTGAAGGGATGAAGTCAGTTGAGAAAGTTTACAACGGGTTGTACACCGCATAGTAACCATTTCTGATTAAAAGATACCCTGCCATGGTGCTTCAGCATGATGTGTGGGGTTGGGAGGGTGGCCTAATGGTTAAGGTGGTTGCCTTAAAAACACAAGGTACAGGCTTTGAGTCTCACAAGGGATAATTGGGCTAGGCTTAAAATGGGTCGCAAGGGCAGTTAGCCTAGTACTAACCTATGAACCATGGTGGGCTGTGTCTGTGGTCATGCTAAATGTAAATGAGGCATTCCTGGGGAGTAACCTCTGCTAATTAGCCATGTGAGGTACCCCAGTAATGCCTGAGGTGAGACACTTACTATCAGCTATGTAACGACAATTGGCTGCTTTTCTTATGTGCTTGTATTCAGCCATCATATTAGAGGTAAATTATGGGGAGTTTTGCAGACAGGTAGTGCTAGGGTGTTTGGAGATCTATGAAGGTGGCTGCATGTATCAGCAAATGTGGAAGTGTCAGTAGTGCATGGTGAGTGTGTTTGCCAGGGAGGTTGCAGTATAGGGGTTAGTTAGGTAGGGTGTGTGTGTGTGTGTGTGTGTGTGTGTGTGTGTGTGTGTGTGTGTGTGTGTGTGTATGGGTTCATAGGTGTTTACTAGGCTAACGATCAGAAGGGCCTTTTTAAGTCTAGCCATGCATCCCAAATCTCTGACAAGTTCTGATAACCTTAATAAGTGTAAGCATGAGCCTGGGAGAAGAACCACATACAGGTTACCTGTGTCTATTAGAGACATAGATGCCAAACCAGGGATGAATTTCCGGTTTCCCATCTAATTGTCCAAGTTGCATTTGAATTGGGTTACGGAGGACCTCTGCTATACATAGACGGGGAGCCTGTTCCATAGATCTGGTAGTCTCTGGAATACATACCTATCTCTCCAGCAGGTCCTATTTATATCACAGGCAAGGTTTAAGTCTTTAGAATGGGTAATTTTGGCGCTGTTTGTTTTGTGAATATGCAGGAGGGCTGTCAGAGTGGGGTCTGACAATACCCTGCATGCCAGGCATGGATCTCCCCTCAGAAGCCTGTAGGAGACAGAATACAGGGATAGGACCTTGAGGTGGTCTGCATAGGACATATTACTTATGCCCAGTATTCTTTTAGTGAGAAACCTCAAATTTAGTCAGCCAGAGACCACTGACATTGGCCTTGACATCAGAGAAGTAAATGCCAAAAAGAAGCGGTCCAAGGACTTCCTGGGTCCTGTCTGTGAGCAAGTTGGTTATCCACTAGGTGACATAAGGATTTGTACCAAACCGCTTGAGTTTGTCAACAATGCCCAAGTGGGGCATTGTGTTAAATGCCTTGGCCAGGTCAAGGTAGACAGTGTGAATGACTCTGCCCTCATCCATTGCTTTCGTGACCTCCTCAAAGAAGTCCACCACATTGAGTAGGTATGATCTGCCCAAACCAAACTAGGATGGGTCCAGTGTCTGGAGGTTTACTATACCTCTTTTGATCATCTCCATGATAATTCCTTCCATGGCTTGAATAAGTAAATATGCTTGGATGTGTGTGTGTGTGTGTGTGTGTGTGTGTGTGTGTGTGTGTGTGTGTGTGTGTGTGTGTGTGTGTGTGTGTGTGTGTGTGTGATAGAGAGAGAGAGACACTGTTATACTTCCACATTCCTTTAGACTAACAAGCAAATACTACAATGTTGACGCCGGTGTGGAACACTAAACACTAAGGAATTCTTCATATCGTGCCCTAAAGGCATTTAGAAAAAAAGTGGATTGTAAAAAAGGTAAGAGTAGATGCTAGGGATATGTCATTACAATGTGCCTAAAGGCAGATCTGGATCATGGTCAAATGTGGCCTAATCAGGGTATTGGCCTAGGGCCTCCCAACCATTCCAGTATCCTATTACTTGTCTTGTCTCTCCCCAATTACCATAATCACTGTAATAACCTGTCATTGTGCATAGCATTTTCTTCTTTACTTTTACATTGATTACAGTGATTTGGCTCTAATTTAAAATGTTTATTTCACATTTTCTAGCACAAACAGTGATGGTCATTTGCTGAACAAAACAAATCAATGCCACATTTAAAACAAACAGCATGAACAACAGTAAACTTCTCTTCTCTTGAAACTCACATTCATTAAAAATGCATTAACCGTCACATTAATTGAAAAAGCATCTTGTCAATGGTGAAATTAAGTGTATCTTTGGCCTCAAGCTTTTTTTTTGAAACTGTGGTCTCTCTGCACACATATTTAGGAAGATGTATAAATGCATGTGCTCTTTGGTTCGCCTTCCTGATAAATTACATTTCTTGTTGAATATGGCAAATTTTGTTAGAGTATGTTTTACATTTCTAGTTTTGAATATTTTTTCCACTAAGTAGTGAAACAAAATTTATGAACCACAAAAGTGCCCATTTCAGAATATTTAAAACATAATTTGTTTATTATTTATTTATTGACATTTGATTACCGGAAAAGTCAGACTGGGTAGAAGCCCATTTGCAGCGGATGCCTGGGGAGAAAAACTCCAAATTATTACAAAACATTTCAAGAAAAATTATTTTACAATCTTCAAAAGGGCACTTAAACTGTTGTCATTATAACATTATCCAAAATCAACAACTATGAGCCATTTACAGACACTTTATCAGCTGTGCATACCACATGTCAGATTGTGATAAAACGATCAAAGCATTCTAACTTGCTTTATACAAATACACATTAAGTCCTGCAAAGCTAAACTAAAGATTTTTCTTAACTTCACCAGCTGAGCAGGATCATTTTTTTTTTATCCACAGACATCCCCCAAACCCAGCAATTATACTTACATTGTTAACTGCATCCTTGTCAGAAGGATGTGTCAGAAATGAATAATGTTAATATATAGTTTAAATTTGTTTCACACAAACACCCTGTAGCCAAAATATTCTAACCTAACGCACACATCCACATTAGTCCAGCAAAGTGTTATTAAAACTGTTTACAAATTACAGATTATAAGTCTATAAGGTACTTTCATTGACAGAGAACCCCCCCACCAGAAGTTATAGCCACTTTGACTATGTACACCCCTTGTTGTTATGAAGAAATAAATTACAGTTCCTTTATTAGTAGCTTTGGATCAACTACGTGAAATTGCATAAAGCTCACTAGTATCATACCATAAGATCCAGCCATGTGTTACACAGTTTAAAATAGAAATGTATTTATGATAGATGAAGAATTATTAGCCTCCTGATAACATATACCAAGTTAATATACACAATATCTGCAGAAGCAAAGGTCATCTGAATAGTTCCACATTAAAGACAATTTTCAGTAATGCAGAGGTTACCTCTAGTAAACAACTTAGCAATTTAGTGCATCATCTACAAATGCAGTGCCTGCTGCCCCTGAATAATAAATTGACTATGTTGCTTTAAAAAGTGTTGTGCAATAGAGAATGGCTTGGAAACAGTCACAACAGGTTTATAGTTACTAGGCATGCAGTCCCAGAGACCAATAAGTAGCTTAGACCAAATTCACAATTGCTCCAAAGTACTGTCTGGTTAAGGGACTTACTGTTTCACTTTTGATTAAAGAAGTGGAAAGATTCAAACCCTGCACCCTTGAACAAGGAAACAGCTCATTAAGAGGTCAGAGCTTTCATCCTCTGTGCTTACTAGCAGACTAACAGTTTTGAACTAAATACAAAAACATTATACACTCTGATTTTTATAAAGAAGCCTGTATCAATGGTAATTTGCAACAATGACTGATCATCACTATAAATATTGCAAACTGTATGACCTGACAAATGTCAACCCCTTTCCAGTTGCTGGAGGCTGTAAAGAAGATACTGCATAAATATATTACTAAAATGCAACATACATAGTCCAGGCCTATTAATGAATTATTTCATTCTTTAGTGCAATGAATAAAGCAAAATAATTAAGACAATCAAATGCTGATGCAACTTTTGTTCAGCAACTCACTAGTCATACAAAAATCAGTCCTATTATCACATACAACATCCTGTTTTATTTTTTATTTTTAGGGGAGAGGCTTACATGCTTGCAGGATACCTACATTGCATTTTGACCTCCCTGTGTCTTCTCTGTCATCAAGAATAGCCATCCCCTTTGACAACAATCAATACAAGTCTGATCTGCTTGAATGACTAAAAGGCTGTATTGTTGCAGCATACACCTACAGAGTCTATAAACCAAATTGTAGACAAATAGGAGCATATGCAGGGTAATGAATCATGCCCCCTACAGTCATACCAATATCCCATTACTTGGCTACCTCTTCCCACTTGCTTTAAATACTGTTCACACCTGTCAGTGTATATACTATTTTCTTATTTACTTTTACTTAGAGTTATCATAGAGATTTGGATTTCATTTAAAGCTTTTATTTCAAATTTTATAGAAAAGAAACATCAACAGCCATTTTCTAATAAAAAATGCTGTCACATTGAAAACAGATTTAGCCTGAAAAACAGTAAACTTCTGTTCCATCGAAAGTCACGTGTGGTGAAAATGTATCTGGCAACCCATTGAATAATAATACTATGGGGTAGATTCAATAAATCCTACACAGTCTGCTAAGACCATGTGCACTTTGCTCCATGACACACACACAGTAGCTCATCATGTTGTATTCAGGCAGCAGCTCTACACAGTGTGTAGAGCTGCACAAATGTGGTAAACATTGTGACAGGCAAATTACAGCATAAAAAAAAACTGAATCTTATGCCAATCAACCAATTCAAGATGGAGGAGCTGTTCAACAAGTTATAAAGCAATCCTGTAGACTGAGTGCTGGTTTCCCCTATGAATTCCAAAACCTATTGGAATACAGCCAGGGAAAGGAGTCTACACAGAAAGAATGTTAGGGGCTGCTGTAGCATTAATTCATGTGTGTGTGCAACAAGCTGAAGTCTATGTTGCTGCTGCTGCTACTAAAAGACCAAGGCCAAGAAGAAGGGTTTTTAGACCCCATTTAACATTTCACAATGTTCATGAGGTGGAAACTGTAGAGTGCTACAGGATGGACAGGGACACACTACAGAAACTCTGCAACCTCTGCATCCAAATCTAAGTGTTACCGTAACTCTCTATTCTCCCACCAAATATCTAAGCCCTGGAATTTCACACCTCAGACAATACTAAATTCTTGCAACACATCCATTTAAACTACTGCTTAAGGGACACCTAACCAAAAACTGGCTTTATACCTGCACTAATCCAAGCTGATCATTCTGTCCCTCCTTGTTCTTACAACCAAAATATCTATTCCTATATGAAATTCTAACATTCAAACTATCACTTCCCTCACATAATTCCAATTTCTCTCTACCTATCTCAAAGTCACTACGTCTCCTATTTTTAGCTACATATTTCTGGCTTCCTACAGTTTCACCATATGCCCTCATTCTTGTAGTTTACCTCAATGTTACCTTAGCTATCACTGTTTAGAACAAGTGACACTAGCATAGCAACAATCAGCCATATTATTGTTCATATACCATGCATGTATCTCATAAATACTTACTACCAAAACCTTGATATTGATCTACTGATCAGTCATTTCTCTATGATGGCACATGCTATTTCATGCTAGTTTATTTGTTAGTTTTCTTTTGTTTTCCACTTTATATTGCTCACTGTTTATTATTTATGTATAAACTATTTACTACCTATATTTACCAAAGTTATGTATTCTTGATTATTATCAATTTATTGTATTGTTTGTAATGTGTTTTTGTAATGGAGTTTTTTCTCCCTGGGCCTCTGCTGAAGAAGGTCCACTGGCCCAGTTGGACATCCTCAGTAAACAAATGTAAAATAAAAATAAATAAACAAATAAATAACTCTGTCTCAACTCAAACCAAGGGCAAACTGAGGAGAACCAGTATCGGTGGAGACAAAGGTGTGTAGCACTTAGAATTTTAACTACAGGAAATTTTCAGAGACAACAGGGGACATTCTGGGGTTGTCATAGGCATCAGCATCCAGGATCCTCCATCAATTCCTGAGCACTATGCTCCAACATGCCAGTATGTACATATATTTTTCACAAAAAACCTAAGTGCAGAGCCAGAAATATGCAGTAGGTCTACTCTGTAGAGCACTACCGTGAAGTACTGTGTGTCATAGACTGTACACATATAGAGATCAAAGCACCATCCCGGGAACAGGGAAGTGTGTACATAAACAGAAAGGGCTTCAACTCCATTAACTGACAATTTGTGTGTAATGCTAAGGGAATCATCTTGAATGTGTGTGCTGGCAACCCAGGCAGTTACCACAACTCAATGTATGGCACATCTCCCAATTGTATAACATGTTCACTAGTGTTTGTAACCCACAGGGTCATTTACTGGGTGATGCAGGTTATGCACCAGAACCATGGCTGATGACACACATCAGAAATGCACACACACTAAATGAAGAATGCCATAATGAGGTACATGCTCAAACAAAAAATAGCATAGTGTGCTTGGGCTGCTGAATTCATGGTTCTGGTGCCTAGATACATCTGGCAGAGCTCTACAGTACAATCCCCATACATGTATGGTGCCATGCTTCACAACATCATCCTGAGAAAACAGCTTGAGCAGGATCAACGGGGGGGAGAGCCACACATCCTACCATCACTGGTGAGATCACTACAGCCACACACAGGTGAGAAATCAATGGGAAACCCACAGCTGACATGGGAATAGGCACACATAGACATGATCTTGCACAGGCTAAGAGGCAATGCATAGCACACTTACTTACCACCTAATGGGCTAAAACCATCACCCTATACACATACATTAACACTGATGCCAGGTAATGCTCACAACCTTTACTTACCCATGTAATGGATCAGACCGAGTCAGCCCTGAACTAAAACTGTACTAACTACCAGATTTACAAGGTAAGTGTTGAATTTGTAATATATAATACAAATGTGTAATAATACAAATGAATGGCATATCCTTGCATAGTGTTATTTGGTAATGTAAGTAAGTAAAAGGTGGTTGATTTTTATAGAAATGACTTTAATATGTGACAGGAGTGACTTATGTGAATACGTGTTCTCATCAAGTAATAGGCCTCAGGCATGAAACATGCACACATTCATACCTCTCAAAAGTACCAATTGACACAGAATGCCTTCAGGTTGGCCTCATATTTTTTCTACTGGCAAATCCTGATAGAGAGAAATTAGAAATTAATTACCTATGTTTCAGTTTCAGACTTCATATCCCTCAGACCAATCTTAAAAATAGCAATGCAAAAACTGTTATAACTGTTATTCTATCAATTGTCTATGTTTGTAAGACCAAAATATTTAAAAAAGTCTTCCTATTGTTCAGCTTTTTGTCCCACTTTTATTTATGGCTTGGACCAGCTTTGATGCTGTAAGAGTTTGTGAGGCATGTACCCATTACAAAAACCTGTAAGAAAGCACTATAGTTAGCAAAACAGCATCACAAACACAGATATACTAAGCACTAACACAGCTATGCACCCTGAGCATCAAACAAAACAGACTTGTGTATCCCTGAATCCAAAAGATAGAAAACAAGGATATGGCACAGTTATAATCATTTGCACAGTGTGTTGGGGGGGCAGGAGGTGTATAGGGAAAACTAAACAAAATGTATGTTTCTGTAGAAGGGCCTGAGTATGTGACTAACAGCATGCACAAAGGGAAGAAAGAGAACTGGACTTTTGTAAAATTCTGAATGTGCTGTGTCCTTTTAGGGATAATCTTATGTCTCAGAAGTACTGACATTATTTGTGCATACAGTTACTGAAGAAGCAACGATACGCATGTCTTTCTTTTCAAACCAAACTGCTGACACTTGAAATTTAACTGATAAACATGTTTTGAGGAAGTCAGATATTCTGCCTAAGACCCCAGCAACAGGGGAACTGATATGTGCTAGTTTAGAGATGTGTACAAAGCTAATTGGTCAATTGTCCAAATCTGCCTAGCCTAGCAACAAGACCTTATTGTATGTAAAGCTATATGTTTTGAAACTTGTTCAAAGTTTATTGGTCAGTGTTACATTCCTTTGTCTAACTGCTGACAATGCATACTAAAGGTATATAATAAGCTAGTGATTTTTATACTTCGGGCAGACTCTATTCCCGAAACTCTGTCTCCCACATGCATGTCTGAAATAAAGATTTTTGGACTGCTGCCAAGAGACTGGACTCAGTTATTTACAACCTTAACAGGTAGTGCCATGACTCAGATTTTAGAACTCTGGGAGCTGTGGCCACAGACATATGCATAATTAACTCACTCACTCTGGAGCAGCTCATAAAAAGCTGCCTGCTTAATTCCACCATAGGAACAACAGTGCAGGCTGAGCTCATTTTCAGAAAATCCATTTCTAATACCATACAGAAAACAAATGCTCAGAACTCAATTCTAAGAGCTAGACTAAAAATGTAAATCCGAAAGTTGTTCAGCAGACACTGACCTTTCCAACAGTGTAAATGTTGATAGAAATATGATTAGTATGGTATACATGCATTTGCGTGAATGGCCGATGTCCAAATGTGAACATGTCGAAAGCAAAACCCCAAGATCACAGAATGTCGAATCTGCTGATGTCAAACCTGAGATTACCAACCACCAGCCAGGCTACTATTCCCCCTCTCGACCCATGGTAGCGCTTGTTGCGGCGGTTGTGTGATCGGGAATTTCAAATTTGACATTGCGCACAAAATTATGAGCATTCATGCATATGAACATTTAGGTTCGGAATTACGACGGATCGACCTTTGGTTGCATGACCAAATGCATGTAAACCAATTAATATATTTCTCATAATTGATAAATAAACAAAGCATAATATTTCATCATCTGTAACAGACAGAGGTTACATATCAGTGTAGAAGTTGTACATCTCAATGTCAGCTTCAAAATGATGCATTATTTGTGCCATCACCATGCTCCCTTGCAAAGATATGGGCATTATAATGAGAAGTATTGGAAATGTATAATTTTCATAATCCTACAAGACTAAACAAACTGTGATATCTGTACATGTGTACATTGCACAGACATATCTTTTACCATGTTATAAGGAGTAACACTGTCTTCAAAATGAGGTATTACTTGGCACACTGACGTGCTCTCTTAGTTAATTACCAAAATATGAAACAAATCATAATTTCCATAACCATAAGTCCGAAACAAACTTTGATATCTGTACATGTGTACAACATACAGGCACAGTTCTTTTACCATGTCGGAACTATGAATACTGTCTTCAAAATGAGGTATTACTTAGCACATTCAGATACTCCTTTGTGAAATTATTTACCAAAATATGAAAAAAAAATCATAATTTCTATAACCTAAGTCCGAAACAAACTTTCATATCTGTACACGTGTGCAACATACAGGCACAGTTCTTTTACCATGTTGGAACTATGAATAATGATGTATTACTTAGCACATTCAGATGCTCCCTTGCAAAGTTATTTACCAAAATATGAAATAAAATCATAATTTCCATAACCTAAGTCTGAACCGTCATAACAAAACTGTAATATATGTAAACCATATAGACACAGTTCTTTTTCCATCTTGTAAGTACTAATACTGTCTTCAAAATTATGTACTATATAGCATGCTGATACATTGTCAAGCAAAGTTATTTACCAAAATATGAAAAAATATAATACATTTCACAACCTAAGTCATAAACAAACTGTGATATCTGTACAGATAGTTCACTTACCATCTTAAAATGAGGTTTTACTCAGCATGTTGACAAGTTACCTAGCAGACTATACAACAAAATTAGAAATATATCTGGCACTAGAAAGCATCTAGTGTGTCCCAGACCTGTGCTTGCAATGTGATAATGACTTTTAGTAATGTGAATAACAGTGGCAGCTGCTAATGTTTTTTCCTGAAAAGTGATAATAACTCACTGTTACACTGTACCTGCACATATTGTTAATTAATAATGTGATAACGACTTGCATTTCACTACTGCCTGGTTCTGCATGCTCATACAAAGTTGATAATTGCTGCACATGACCTTTTGAGCAAACATTCATTACATCCCTGGTGCAGGTGTAATGTAAGAGTGAGTCATTATCATCTGTCAGGAAAGACCAGAGAAATTCAGTAAAAGTTGTATAACTGATATATTACTGAGCCCTTCCTCTCACCTAAATTCTACACATGACTGACAAAGGCAGAAATATTGTTCAAAATATCTGGATGTTCAATGCCACAATCAGCGTAAAATCAGTAAGAACATATATCTCACTAAGGCCTTCCTTTCACTCACACATCCAAGTTCATATCCCTCCACTAGACAATAGATAAGAGTACAAGAGTACAGCAGAGTAGAGAACAGCAACAGTAATCCCCTTACACAAAAGAGGCCCATCTCCCAACCCTGGGAACTATAGACCCATAACTCTAACCATCCTTAGCTGCAAGGCCATGGAATGAATCATCATGGACTTTCTCAACTAGACCAGTTACCAGTGCATAACACAAGGATCTCTGCTGGGCCCTGTACTGTTTGGAATCTATTTCTCAGAAGTCCAGGTGAATACAGATAGTGTGTGACTTACCGTGTATGTGGTTGTAAATGAATGCTGGTTCTAGTGCTATTAGAATGCATTCTGTTCATGATGTCTGGCAATGCAGAGCCATCAGTTTTTCCACTGGAACTAATAAACAGTCATTGTGCTGGTATTTTGGCAACAATTGTACCAGCCCACCTACCCATTTATCAAACTTCAATAAATAAACAAACAAGCAAGAAAGCACATACAGGCAGGCACTTCAGGCAATCCACCTCAGAAAACTTAATTTGCAGTGACTTGCAAAGCTGTGTATATCAAGGTCATCAGTCATGTCCACTAACCTAGAACTGTGTATATCAAGAGCATGGGTCATGTCCACTAATCTATAGAACTCAGGAATTAATTTGTGCCTGCCCTGAGCTTCCCATGTAACCAATGTCTTCTATATTAGCACTTCATGAACCACCATCATAACCAGGTCCCTTCCATAAAGCATTATCAGCAGCTAATCTAACTTAATAACAAAATTGTAAGTGCTTCCTTGATCTGGTTATGGTACTAATAACAGTTTCTTGAAACCAGTTAATAATATATGAAGTACCATTCAAAGAATACATAATTAATCTAAAAATAAATACAGCTCTTTTCTTAAAGTATGACAGTTGTGTAGTTAACCAATGTAGCTGTTATAACAACGGAAAACAGTGACCTTCTTCGAAGAATAAATATTACACATGTATTTAATAATAAAAATATTGTTTCCAAGAACTTGGCTGTAATTGAAAAACGAAAAAAAAAAAACTTCCCTGACACACCAATGAATTGTTTTCCCCAGTGACCCCTTCAATTGTTTGTGTTGTGTATGCACAAGGATCAAAATGACACAGTGAACTATACTGCCAAGTGGTCACTTCAGCAGTCTGACCATGTATGCACAAGCACTTCCCTGAAACACAATGAATTATTTCACCAAACAACATCTTCATTAGTATGTCCAGTTGCACACATGTACCAAAATGAAACATTCACCCAAGCGACCCCTTCAGTAAAATGTTGAACTATCCACAAGCACTAACATAAAACATTTCCCTAAACGACCCTTCACTAACATTTCCTAGTATGTGCAATCACCAAAATAAAGCATTCACCCAAGTAACCCCTTCAATAAAATGTTTATGTATGCACAAGCACCAGAATGAGATATTAACCCAAATGACCGTTCAGTAACATTTCCTGGTATGTGCATGCATCAAAATGAAACATACACCCAAGCAAACCCTTCAGTACAGTGTTGAAGTATTACCAAATAAGGAATTCACCCAAGCGACCCCTTCAGCAATATTTCACAGTCTGTACATGCACCAAAGTGAGACATTCACCCAAGCAGCCCCTTCAGTAAAATGTTGAACTATGCACAAGCACCAACATGAAATATTGCCCTAAATGACCCTTCTGCAACATTTTCTAGTATATGCAATCACCTAAATGAAGCATTCACCCAAGAAACCCTTTCAGTAAAAAGTGGATGTATACACAAACCATAAATTCACCTCTGGAGTTGCACCTCTGTCCCTCTTGGACAGAGAAGTTAGGTGCTGATCGTGGAAGTAAGGGTAAAACTTGGCTGGGCTTGTAAGGGCCCTAGGGTCATTAGCCTAGTAAGCTCCTCCTACGATTACCCCCAAAAATACTGGAAACATATATTTCAAACTAAGTGTATATTATTATTTCTACAAAGGTTTCTGACCAGAAATATGGAAACAACTTACAGTACAGAAAAGGAGGATCTGCCCTAACTTCTTCCCCCCATCCGTGAAGGATGCCATGTCACATGCATGCTGAATATATTGCCTATCCCATCTTTACTGGCTTAGTTTTAATATTATTTTTATATCTTTGAGTACGGGTTGTCTGGAATCTTGATAAGATAGTTTCAAGGTGCATACTAAATGAAATCAGAGTTTTCTGATTTTGCTCAGTGGAAAAAGAGTGCCGGCATCCCATTAGAAAGATATTTGGGTATTTCCCGACAGCCTTGCAGAAAATATTTATTTAAAAATTGTAATTCTCTAAATGTATACTGTGTAAAATGCATATTATCATTATTATTGAGAACTGCATTAAACATTTGGATTTCTCTGTGCTCTTACTGGAATTTCTGAAGCAGAGATTCTTTTCTCCCCACCATAGCTTATTAGTTGAGCATCAGGGGTGACAAAGTTAAACTATTTCATAATTTTTTTCATTAATGGTCAGACAACATTCTGACAACATGTTTCACAATTTACTCTTTGCTAATCATTTCGATCTTAGTCTCCTTTATCAGCCTTATTGTTTTTATTTATTTTTTTTATTTTTATAAAAACCCTTGAACTGGTCTGCATATTCTTGGAAACACGTTTCTTCAATGTACTTTTCAACTGAATTCATTACCTTAAGTCATACTGGGCTAACTGTTCTTCCTAGAGTTACGATAAGTGGACGTTCACGCTAGTGCAGAGCTGAGTGAATCAACACTTCCGGCAACAAATGGACCATCAACACTGCTGCTGCAACCTAACCTAACGGTTTTGCGGTTTGTTTTGAAAACTTTACATATCTGTACTTATGCCTTTGCTAGGACAGGACTAGAGATCCAGAATTGGGTGAAAAATAGCGATGGCTGGAAAAGATATAAGAATAATATGAGAGATCACTTCAGTGACATCCTAATATTTAAAGTTTATGCTGTTATTAAATTAAATTTGAGTTGTCTGTATATGACCCTGTACATCAGCTTTCTACTAGACTCTGTATACCCATACCTCTCAAGTGTACCTCATTACGAGGAACGTACCTCATTTGGGGTCTTAAAAAAGTTCATGTTCCTCAAAGTTCCACACCGAAAGACTCTGTCGCACGTTCAGTGTTAGGATTTTTAAGTGAAATCCATGGTAAATAGAAATTAATCATATCAATTCATTAAAAGATCTTCTTTATAAGTAAAACCAGCATATTTAAACCATCCCATGACCTTCCTAGTTGAAGTTGTTAGTAAGCCATTAGGATGTGTTCCACATTTTGCCCATTTGTTCCACATTATGAGGGCTAGTATACCTCATTTTGGAGATGGAAGGTTGAGAGCTATTATATTACTGACTAACTTAATCTAGAGAAAAGGGATTTATTGCAAGTGTGTATGTATGTTTTCCACATGACGGTTAAAAGAAGACCAGGGAGAAAGTGATAAAGTCTGAGTATGCAAAGGGGAGTTGAAATGGGTTATCGGCTCTGCATTTTGAATGTTGAGCAAAGCATGAAGTTCGAAAGTATTTTTCTCCTGTCAAAACAGTTTGATTACAAGTAAGATAATAACTGCATACTATTAGGTTATATGCTGTAGAATAATACGATGTCTTGACAATGCCGGTTCTAAAAAAGTATACAGAAAACGTATACAGAATCGCCTTGCTGTGATCGTGCAAGGCAAGCCAGTTTTTCTCAAAAACTTCCAGTATGAGCACTTAGCAACTCCATGATGAAAAATAAGTTGAGAAGGTAACTGACAAAGTTCAGGTACTTTTTCATCTTATTTTTAACAGTGGAGCTGCAATACGGCTATAAAGTTGGATGCACTTTTGGAAGGGACTCGGCTGTAACTGCATTTAATTACTAGTTTCTCACAGTGTGCTCAGAGGTAAGCACAGATGCGCTGTGAGAAGGTACTCGGGGGGGGGCGGGGATTAGGGCCCTAAGTAGAATTTTCTGTTATCTGTTTGCCTGTGGAACTAGTTCAAAACTGCACATCTTCTTTTGTTCCTGTCTTGGAAGAATTTGTAGTTGCTAGTGTAATAAGGTAAGTGCTGATGTTATTTGTTCTTACAAAGTTGATTTATGCAGGATTGTGAGTTTATCTGTGTAGAGTGATAGTGGGTTTTATCAGGCTACTCGTATGTGAGTGGGTTTTCTTTTACATTTTTCACAAAGGTGGGTGCGTGTGTAGGAATTTTTGTTAAAGTGCCTGAAAAAGGTACTCCTGCAGGACAATTGTTTAAAAAATATTCTCCTGAAAGTTGTATGTATGTATGTTTGTTGGAAAGATTGACTAAAATTGATGGTAAATTAATGTTTCCAGAAAAAGGTAGTTTTGACAAAAAGATATGGGCTGCTGGGCAGTCTTTAATTCTGAGATGCGTGAATCTAAAGAGAGAGAGAGAGTCATTCTTTAGGAGCCTAAAAGATAATGCGGAAAAGTTAATCACCCAACTGCTGTCAGACACTAAAATTGTCAATGAACTTCAACAGCAGACTAACTCTGCTATCCTTTACTTACTATGAGAATTGGAGAAATTAAAGGCCACTCAGGCAAAGAGGAATAGGGTTGCCACCTTTTCAAATGCCCAAAGTGGGACAGTTGTGGTACAAACATCAGATTTTGCAGGTCAAAACATAACCATGGTCAGTACAAGGGAAAGAACTTCACTTTTTTTACCTAAATAAAAGCTTATTCTTGTAGCATTTTAGTTGCTTATTCTGTTTCTTATAACATTTAGGTGTTTCAGATACAGAATAACTGTTTTATGCAACTATTACATAAAATATAGGAAATATTTTTGCCCTAATATCTCAGGACATTTGCCATTTTTACAATTTTTTTGCAGGACACAACTGCCCAAAGAGAGACTGTCCCTCGCAAAGTGGGACAGGTGGTAACCCTAAAGAGGAATTGTCTGATGATGATTTTCAATTTCGTCCACCACCAGTACATTTCCTGCCATCTCCTTCGCCGCCTCCCATACGCCAGTTTCAGCACCCTCCTCCCTATTCACCAGATACAATAACCCCACACCTGCCTGTTTCCCCACAGAAACAAAAATGAAAGGAAAAGCGTAAAGCTCAGACCGCAAACTCTGAGGCGACCCTTGCCTCTGCTCCCAGCAGATCACGAGACCTTTATATTAGCCCTGTTACATTGGGAAACAACTTGACACAGTGAGAACGCATCCCGCAGCATAAAAATCACTTACCTAGAAATCAGAGAGTACATCAGATGCCTCTAGTACTGGTTAAAAAGGGAGATTATTATGGACCAGACATGTTTAACCTGGATGAAATGTCCCCATCCTTTTATTCACCCTCAGAAGACAGTAATTCTGAAAATGACTGCCCTGAGTGCCCCTTTTGTCCACTACGACAGGTCCTAAATCTAGGTTTTGGGACTGTAGAAGGAGCTAACCAAACCATGCAAGTGGTTAGAGCATGCTCGGCTGTAGATTTTCAAGCAATAGTGCAGTCATTACCTCCTATTAGATAAAATCCTGCAAAGTTTGCTAAAGTTTTAGCTGGTCACGTTAAATTGCAAAACCCGACCATCAAAGAAATCAGAACAGTACTCAAATACTCTACCCCCCCAACCTCCTAAAACATGTTTGGAAACATGCAGGAGTGCCACCAAATAGTATAGCACACTGACCAAGAATTTTTAGACATACGGGAAAAAATATTACAAGCCGTTAAGGTAGTGTGTCTGCCAGCACCAGACCGATCTAAAATTAAGGCTATCATGCAGAGGGAGGGGGAGACTATTGATGCATACCTAAAACATATGACTGCTGCCTTTGAATGCTACCTCATTCCTTAGTTTTACACATGAAGCCTCACTGAATAAGGTTAACTACCTGGATATAACAATAATGAAAAATAATGGGAATAGGTTTACTACATCGCTTTTTAGAAAACCTTGTTGGAAAAATGGCATTTTACATCATGAGAGTATGCACCCCCGCCATATTTTTCCAAACATTGTTAAAAATCAAATGGCTAGAATAACCAAAATATGCAGCGATGCCAAGGATAGAGAACAGCTGCTAAATTTTCAAATTAAGTGCTTTAAGGACAGGGGTTATCCAGAATATGTACAAACATGCATGCAACATAATAATGTTATGAACCCCAAGGTGAGTCATAAACGGGGCTATCCTGGACATTATAATAAACCTGGGATAGGCAAGATACAATATGACATCAAATTCACGAATGATGTAAGATACATTAAAGACATTATCAATAAAAACTGGAAGTTGCTCTATATGAATAAAGATTTGAAAAATGTGGTAGGTGAACACCCTATCTTCAGATATAGCAACTGTCCAAATTTAAAAAGATTATTATGCAAAGAGAAAGTATTACAAACATCCTTGGACATTAGAACTAATTTTAGGAGGGGAACTTTTCCATGTAAGAAATGCAGTATATGTAGCTACATTAGTGATGAGCAGGCATATGAAAATACACAGACTGGCTATAGGTTTGTACCGAATTTTTATGCCACATGTGAGACCAAAAATATAATCTATTTGGCGACATGCGACAATTGCAATGCCTACTACATAGGCATGACAACACGTAGGCTCAGAGATCGAGCCTACAATCATGTTTATGATATACGGAAGATGAACATCAACAATGCTTTGGCCAGGCACTGTCAGTTATTTCCATCCCATATGTTCAAATTTAAAGTACTACAGATACTCCATCATAATAGAAGGGAAGGCAATACAGTAGGCACTTTGGAACTTTTCGAGCTGAAATGGATTTTATTACTTAGGGCGCACATAGAGCCAGGACTGAATACAGCACTTAGTATCAAACCAGCACTATTATAGAGATATTTTAATTTAGATTTAGAGAAAATTATTAAACAGTTTATATACAAGCAGGAATTTATTAGGAGTGTGTAAATATATATTTAATTTTATCTTTTGTCTTATGCATATGAATGTGTAAATAACTAGATACACTTTTTTAAATTATGATTAATTATTGTGGCTTAGCCATACTATTACATGAGATGTCATCCTATGGATTTATTTTTATATATTTTTATCTTTATGACCATCTAAAGTCTCTTAGAATCATTGGGATATTCAGAATATTAAATTAATATATGACTGAATAATTTTATGGAACAATTATATTGAATCCAGTTTGAACTATTATATATATTCTTAACCTAAGAAAGATAAAATTATTATGTTATGCAAACACTATATGCTAGTTGGATTGAACACTTTTTACATATCCTTGAGCTAGTATTTATAATGATTTGTCTTACAAAGCAATGAAGGGAAATTTTATATGTGTAGTTGAATGTCTTCTTTACATTTTGGACTCAAGGTAACATAAGATGTAAGAGATGTTTTTACAGGAAGTGATTTCCTTTTATGGAATTCAGCCCAAATAGTATTAATTGCTTAATTAATGTTTAATTAGACTTTTAACCGCCGAAATGGTAGTTAATTAGGGCGGATACCTTACTATATAAAATGTGGTCATATTTTAAGAAATTTGTAACCTGATGAAGCGGACTTGTCGAGTCCGTGAAAGCGCTTGTTTTATTAAATAAATATTTTTTGCTGTTTATCGTGGAAGCTTCAGTGATTTGTATATATACTGGTCACGTTAAATTGCAAAACCCAACCATCAAAGAAATGAGAACAGTACTCAAATGCTCTACCCCCCATCCTCCTAAAACATGTTTGGAAACATGCAGGAGTGCCACCAAATACCATAGCACACTGACCACGAATTTTCAGACATACGGGAAAAAATATTACAAGCCATTAAGGTAGTGTGTCTGCCAGCACCAGATCGGTCTAAAATTAAGGTTATCATGCAGAGGGAGGGGGAGACTATTGATGCATACTTAAAACGTATGATTGATGCCTTTGAAGCTTACTCTGGCTACTCTAAAGTAATGGATGGCCCCGTAGCTAGTAGGCTATCAGCTGCATTTGTGAAAGGGCTACTGCCCTCTATATGAGACTGATTAAAAAAAAGTCTGCTTAAAATGGCTTAACTTCGGCTTGTATAAATTGGTGTCCCAAGTGCAGGTATTAACTTCTTTCATGCAGCAACAGCAGCAATCACGCCCCAATCGATGCCCATGAAATAACAGGGAAAAAAGATACACCAACCAACCTAGGTTCATGGTCCTGCAGCAGCAAAGGGTTCCAGGAAACCAGGGGTTTCAGCAGCAGAACCCAGACCCTTGTTTTAACTGTGATCAAACAGGACACTGGAGAAATAATTGCTCTTACTTGCAACCTGTGCCTCAGTCTTGGCAACAGGCCTTGGCAGCCAACTGTCACTCAACTGAGCAGGCCCCAGTCAGCTTTGCAGTCTATGGCCCCCTCTTTTCAGTTATCACAGCCTCCTGTAATTACTACACAATAGCAAGCACCTACTTGGCAGACTAGCCAATAGGATAGCCTAAAACAGGAATCACTATTACCTCTGCTTCCAGTACGACAGTCTGGACTATATGTCCAGTTAAAAGTACAAGATTCTTCTTTACCTTTTTTAATAGACACCTGTGCTACATGATCTATGATTACTGCTTCCTCAGCTAATTCTTTACCCCTCTCCACTAAATCAGTGACCGGAATTAAAGTGTCAGACATGCAAGCTGAATATCCGGTTACTAAATGAGTAAGTGTAAATCTCGGTCCTTTATCAGCTAAACATGCCTGCCTGCTGAGGACCTCAGCACCATTAAACCTGCTGGGAAGGGATCTACCGTGTAAGTTTAACTGTACTGTTTACTGCACTCCACAGGGAGTTTTCTTAAATGATCCTGATACTCACTTCTTGACAAATGTCCCTCCACCGCATAAAGATGTCATCTTTTCTCTCCTTGACTCTAGCCAACCTACCTCCACTGTAGAGGATTGGAATCTCTTAAATCAGTTACCTGTCACCCTTTGGGGTGCTGCCAAGGGATTGGACTCAGTTATTTACAATCTTAACAGAGGCCTAGGCTGACAAAAAAGGTAGTGAGTTTGTGTAAGTAAGAAAAGTCAGCAGGTAGGCATTTTTAGTAAGCATAAAATATCCACTGACACACAAGGAACTTTAAACCTAATGACTGACCAATTCAGCTGTTATGAGTGTGTGTGTCTGTATGGGTGCTCCAAGTGAAATTGGTGTGTGAGTGTCTGCAAGAACACAGCCAAGCACTGTGGTAGCTCTACATTATATGTCGGACAGGTGTGAGCTGTGCATGGTAGAGGTGACAGCTCATTGTCATTGCCCTGATAACTGATTCTGCCAGGAGATGCACTGGCACATCCACGCCTATGGCCAGATGCACTGATGCTACCTGAAGGTGACTGATGTTACTAGATAAGCTCTCCTCATGAGTACACCCAGTACCATGAACCTATGGCCTGCCATGTGGATACCTCAACCACTGAAGTAGCAGTGGAAGTAGTGCCACTATGGAAGCATGATCAGGCACGGCCATGTTGGCTAACATCAGATGATGTGGCTGTCCCCCTCCCAGCAGACATTTCATCACAGACACCACTGTCATTCATCCAAACTATTGAATCAGCAACACAGTGGAGGCAGTCAGACATGTCAGCCTGTGCCACAGTTGGAGCAGTTATTAGCAAATCCTAGGAGAGGTCCATGGAATCTTATATTAGAACAACGTGAATTGTGGTGGATTTTATTTATAAATGTATCAGTGTTTCCAGGTTTATATGACATGGTATCTATAGCAAGTGTGTTAAAATTGAGAACTTTTGATAAATAACCACAGGACTATGGTTATTGTGATTTTAATTTAAAATTTATATCATTTTATATTATTTTATTTTGGTATATGGTACTGTGTCTTTAACTTGATTGCTTGTGTTAGAGGGTATTTAAAAGGATGTCATATGACTGCATTTGAATTTTGAACTTTTCTGAGGAAGGCTGGTATTTGTTCTTGTTGAAAGCGCTTAAAAATAAAATATTTCCTTTTTATTTACGAGCGGTTCCTGTCGTGCCTTGTATTTGGATTTACAGTTGGTGTTTCAGTTGTTATTTAGTTCTACTGACTTGTAAGCATATCCAATATGTAACAGAAAAATTTACTTTATATGACTTTAAATAACTGGATGTGTTGCGTGAACAATCCAGATCCAGAATGGGCGGAAAATATTCTTCCTGGACAGCTACTGATGGAAAAAGCTGTCTATTTAATGGAAAAGCCTGATGCTACTAGTTTCAAAAACAATAAAAACAGGGTTCACAACTCCTTAATAATCGCCAAGGCATTCATTCAGATGCAGAATATAGTCCTGTGTTCTCTTAGTGATATAACAGGCCGGTAAATTAACTGCAATGTACATTGTTTATCTTCTGTACAATGCTGATACAATTGATTCTGATTCTAACATCTGTTAAAAAATACAAAACGTAAAACTAAGATGAACGGACTGTTCACTATGATAAAAAATGCTAGAAATCCAAAAAAGTGTACAGTCCGAAACATGGCCAGGATAGAAAAACCTCTGATTTATTAAGTACTTATTGGTAGCTGCTTTCACAAGTATCAGACTTGCTTCATCAGGCCATTTAATTAAACAAATGCACGCATATCAATTTAAAAACTTCCCGAATTCCATTATCCAATCATATTGAACCCTTTAAGCACATGACCCCAAAAACAAAGTATCTAATACAGCCACATTTTCTTGAAGGAAATGTCATTTGAAGTTATTAAAACATTTTGCAATATATGAAAAATATATAATAAAATCCCTAAAACGTCTTACTAAACAGAAAATAATTTTTTTATATATTAAACGATACATGTGAAAATATGTCTCATATGAAAACAAAACTGGGCACATTCTAATCTAAAAACTAATGCTTGAAATATTTAATAAAACCTGCTCTATATATAAATAACATACATGTTTTAATAATACAAGGATGAATCCCATCATAAAAGCATTACTAATAGACTCAAATCATGTTTATTTAAATAAAGGCCTGGTTTCTAACACCGGTTTCATTGGGACATGTCCATTAACACCTAATGCACAATCAAATGGGATATGGAAAGTTTTTAAATTGATATGTGTGGATTTGTTTAGTTAATTGGTCTGATAGCGAGTTTGGTACTCATGAAAGGACTTGCCGATAAGTACTTAATAAATTAGAGCTTTTTATATTCTGGCCATGTTTGGGACTGTACACTTTTTTTGGATTTCTAGCATCTGTTAAAAAATGCCACTTTCTGTAATATCCTGCACCTGTAAATGAATTGATTAGATCAAGCTACAAAAAAGTCATGAAAATGGTTTGATCTTGACTGTTGTCTTTCAGATAATCAAAAGAAGGAAATGGAAAATGTACATGTCACCCTCAGTACAAGGAATGCTTCTTTGGACAATTTGATGCAAGAGAACTGTAAGTAGAACACAACATGTTGGATTATTACAGCTGTCACTTCTAATAGTATAGAAATGGTTCACTCACTGCACAATAATAACCTTAAAACAAAAGTTAAGAAAGAGTAAAGTGAGGAGTGTATGTAGAACATAAATGTAACATTAAAAATGTAGCAGGTGTGCTTTATTTTAATATAAGAAGAAACACAGAATGTACACGTATACCAGACACTTCACTAGCAATCATCCAATGTGCTAAAATAAATGATTGGTAAAAGGGCAGACGATACATGCATCTAGACTGACCACCATGGATGACCATTTTTTAATATAAATTAATAATTTTATTACGATGTTTCTTGAAAGAAGCTATCCCTTGGAAAGGTTAAAAGAAATTAGTAACAAGGTGATCCGAAAGAGGAAAATGAAGATATTTTCTCCCTTTTGGGCACTGAGAGTATAAGCTTTGGTGGAGTAGCTAAGAAACGTAATGATAAACCTGACCCAAGTAGCTATGAACTTAACCATGGTGAACAAATATGAAGTTGGTAGTAATCAAGTGAAACAGGTTTTGAAAAATAATTGGAATGTATGGAATATAATGAGCCACATATTAAGAGTGTATGTAAGTAGTTTTTAAGTGTTAGTTTTTGGTGTTGTAAGTGTGCATGTCTATGGTTTAATAGTTAGTATTTTGAAATTCAGCTTTGTAAGCTTTCAGTATGATGACTTTCAGTCAAATGAGTTTTCAGTATTTTGAAAATTAGGCACTGTGGTCTTGGTCAATGAAAGTCAGTCAATTGAGATTTCAGTCGTTAAGTAGAAACTCATTTTGTCTAAACAGGTATATGCCCTCTTCCCCACTGTAGTGCAACCATGGAGTTAGTATATATATAGTAAGAGGGTGTGTGGGGGGGGCATATCTCCCCACCTGTTTGAAACATAAATCATAAGCATGCATACTTACAAGTCAAATGAATAACTCTTTCAGGAAGATTTTATATATCCAATCTATGTCAGGGCTATGCCACCCACACCCCCCAATGAGGGAGGCTGTGCCCCCCAGCCCCTTACCATATATACTAACTCCAGGTTCACATTACAGTGGGAAACAGGGCATATACCTTTCAACTAAATGAGTTTCAGTGAAATGTGCTTTCTATTCAAATGAAGTAGACCCACGCACACAGATATATATATATATATATATATATATATATATATATATATATATATATATATGTATATATATGGATTCACTTCAGAAGCTTGAAATACTACTGAAATATCGAATTTCAGTATCTCATGCTCAAGAAGTTGAATCCACAAAACAACGAAAACTAAAAACAGCAAAATTCAAAAGTTTGAATACCGAAGGTTTTGAATTTCGTGGTTTTACTACACACACACACACCATCCACCACACAAACACACACAATCACTCTACTACATGAAAGCAGGGAGGCAAGCCCCCCTGCATCACCCATGTTGGAGGACTGTGCCCCCCACGCCCCCCTACTTAAATATTCTCACTCCGAGGTCGCACAACATACAAACACATACAAAACACCACCACATAAGCAAGCTACATTCTCCTCGCACACACACATCACAGCAACAAAAACCACTGACACACTCCACAGCCCCTACCCAAACCCCTTAACACACATACACTTACCTGAATACATGACCACAGCAGAACTTTAAAAGTGCGAAATTAAAAACCTCCAGTATTTGAGGTTTTGAATTTCACATTTCTAAACTTTCGTTATTATGTGGATTCGGCTTCTTGGGCTCGAAATACTAAAATTCGAGATTTCGGTATTTCGAGCTTCTGAAGGAATCCATATATATATATATATATATATATATATATATATAAATATATATATATATATATATATATATATATATATATATATATATGTATATATATATGTATATATATATATATATATATATATATGTATATATATATATATATATATATATGTATATATATATATATATATATATATATATATATAAAATGTTGCTATTTATTACCTAATATTTCTTACTCAGTTTTTTACTAAGTTATTTTACTTATTTAAATATTATGTCTGTTTTGTACCTTTAAGAAGTTTCTAATTAAGTTTATTCATTAATTGTTGGAACATGATCGGTTTAAAATTTTAACTTAATTGTATTTAAGCAATCAATTTTCAACATCTTGAGTTCTGATGATGTCTATTTATTTAATGTTGACGAAATTGCTTAACTCAAACTTAAACTATCACACATTAATTTCTTGAAACTGGAATCTTTTGGCTTATCAATCTAATGTGAGGTTACTGGTGTGGACCACCAGTTCGCTTGTGTAGTCAGGTAATACAACAAATTTGTAAATCTCTAAATATTAATTTGCAGGAAAATGTCAATTTGCAAATGGATCACGTTAAATCAGCACCACTGACCACATTAGATAAAAATCATTGCAAAATTAAAGATGAAAATGAATTGTTCCTAGATTTTAGTAAAATGCATGACATCTTTTTTTGGAGATGTAAAAATCAGAGTAAAGAGGAGAAATGTTTAACTGAATATTATTTACGGTATTCAGATTGTGTTTTCATTCCAGCAAGATGTAAGTATGTTTTCATTGCAAATAAGACTATAGTTTTGAAACAGTTGCATATAAATTGTTCATGTCAGGGATAGAAGGAAAGTGTATGTAAAGAATATCTGATATTAAGTGAATAATCATCTGTTCATTTAAAAATGTGTAACCACTGTCCAGTCACAAAGAAATATATAATCTGAGTGATGTTTTATGTCATCAGATAGGGAATGTGAAGGGTGAGGCATGCAGAGTAAGAAACATGTTAGAGCGTGGGTTTCATTTTAACTATGCTTGTATTTCAGTCTGATTTTGATGGTTTACTCCCTGCCAAGTATAAAAGAATGTCAGCATGGCAGATTACAGGACGTTTTGCTCTTTGTGGAAAGTTCTTTTAATGCATTTGGAACTTGTGCCTAATATGGAAAGACAAAAACAGAAAGTCAGAAGATCATTGTTAGAATGAATGCTGTCTGCTGAAATGTACTGTGCGAAAGTTATTTGGTACCTTAAGATGGTAACAGCTGCCATACCTAGTGCTGCTTCCCAGTCTGTCACCCCTCAACACCAAGCTGAGGAGCAAAAACGGCCATTCTTTGCTCTGACATTTCTCTGTTCTCTCCTAAAGAGGAGCACTAGGTCCTGCCCTCATGCTTATGTGATGGACAAAAAAATATATATATATATATATATATATATATATATATATATATATATATATATATATATATGGGCCTACCTGACATGGTCGACAGTTCATATGGTCGACAGTTTATTTGGTCGACAGTTTATTTGGTCGACAGTTCATTTGATCGACAAGCATTTTAGGTGGGGGGCTTTGCCCCCCACCCCCCCCTAACTATTTATATCAACTCCAGGGTTGCACAACATTGGGGAAGGGGGCAAATCTACTTGTCGACCAAATGAACTGTCGACCAAATGAGTGTTGATTATATGAACTGTCGACCATGTGAAGGGGACCCATAGATATATATATATATATATATATATATATATATATATACACACACACATATATATATATATATATATATATATATATATATATATATATATATATATATATATGTATATATAGCAAACCAATTAATACTGCATTACTGACCAATTGGATCTGCCAATCACTTCCCATAGTACCTTGTGTCCTATCCTAGTGATGCTTCTGAGACTGGACAGAAAATGACTGCACAGAATTTCTGTCATCCACATGCAAGACAGACTACTTTGATCTCCACATGGACCCCAACAAAGAACATGCCAAAGTTGAGTGGTCCCAATACAAAACCCATGGAACACAAGTAGAGATCATGTTTTACAGGAGACCACATCACCAACACTGACTGTATGAGCTCTGTCTGTGAGACGGTTAGCTACAAATCAGATTACATATGGGTTAATATTTAAGTGGTTAATCTTATCACTAATGCTAGAATGTCAGATAGTACTGAAAATCTTAGGTAGGTATAGGCATACATTGTGTATTTTCTATTTATTTAGTTATTGACCGTGAAAGTCTGATTAAGACAGAGCCTATTTTTCAGCAGAGGCAAGGGGGAGAAACACTCCAGATGCATGTCTTTGGAATGGGGGAGGAAACTGGAGTACCTGGAGAAAACCCATGTGAGCACAGGGAGGACATGCAGACTCTGCACACAAGGCACCTCAGCTGAGAATTAATCTGGGGAACCTCTTTCTGTGAGGTGACAACATTAACCACTGCACCTCTGTGACACCCAGTTCTTCACTTCAGTTCTTCAGTGCTTCAGTTGTCTTCTCAAAGACGTGCACCAGATTTAGTAGACAGGAGCTGCCTTTCATAAAGCTGAATTGATTCATACTGAGGGCTGTCAACAGAACTGTAATTATATGAATTTGTGTCCTGGGAAATCCCAGAGTCATGTTCCCCACACAGCCTCAGCTTTATATGTATTTGTTAAAACATAATTAGCTGGCTATATTCCTCAATGATATTCAAATGTATTACCTACTGGTAACTTTATATAAATAACTGGATGTGTTACATTAACAATCTAGATCCAGTCTGAGGAAGAAAAACATGTTTCCTGAACAGTTACCGATGTCAAAAAACATGGGCTGTTTAATGGAAAAGCCTGATCTGCTAGTTTCAAAAATAATGCAAACAGAGTTCGCAGCTCCTTAATAATTGCCCAGACATTCATTCAGATTCAGAATATAGTCCTATGTTATGCTAGTGACATAACAGGCTAGTAAATTAACTGCAATGTACACTGCTTATCTTCTCTGCAATTCTGATACAATTGTTTCTGATTGTAACATCTGTTAAAAATGCCTCTTTCTGTAACATACTGCATCTCTAAATTAATTGATTAGATCAGCTACAAGAAAAACTAACAAAACAGGTTTGATCATGACTCTGATTTCTTTCAGATGAGCAAAAGAAGGAAATGGAAAATTTACGTGTCATTCTCAGGACAATGAATGCTTCACAACAGACCATTGCTTCTTTGGACAGCTGTAAGCAAGAGAACAGTAAGTAGAACACAACATGTTGGATTATTACAACTGTCACTTTATACTATAGAAACAGTTTGTTCACTGCAAAATAATAATCTCAAAACTAAAGTTAAGAAAGAATAAAGTGAGGACTGTATATAAAACATAAATGCAACAAATAAAGTGTAGACATTAAATACAACATAAATTCAACAGCTGTGCTTTATTTTATTCTTATAATACAAGCAATATAAAAAAACACAGAACATAGACATATACCAGACTGTAAATAGGAAAGACAAACCTCCTACAGACTTCAAGTATTCACTGCCAAAGAATATTCAGGTCTATGTTAAATAAATGAATGCTTAAAATGTCGAGTACAACATACTCCAACACTTTTAAGCAAAGGTTTATTTAATCGACAGCTCAGAATGTCAGAAAAAGGAGTACGGAAATATATTGTTTGGTCAGCACTGAAATATGTGATGTATTACATCCCCTGTTATTGGACCCCTACTCTTCTCTGTTTTCACCAATAATCTAGCCTCTGCCACCAGACATGGCACACTCATACAATACACAGATGACTCAACCATCATCTGCTCAGCCCAGTCCCTACCCAAACTGCAAAAAGTCACACAGGAAGCCTTTTCCTCTGTTGAAACTTGGTTATCCAATGCCCAATTAATACTCAACCCAAACAAAACTAAACTACTCATCTTCCAATCCATCAAACATACTCAAAACAACTCTCACTTTAACATCACAGCAAAAGACAACACCACTATATACCCAACTGAACACACCAAATTGCTAGGAGTGGAAATAGACAAACTAAATTTTAACATTCACATATCCATGACCATAAAAAAGTCCACAAAAAACTAGGAGCATTATACAGAAATAAGCAACTTCTCACCAAAGCAGCAAAGATTTCAATAGCAAATTCCCACCTTATCTCCACCCTACTTCATGCCTGTCCAATATATACCAACCTAAGGCAATGCGATCTAAACAAGCTAGAGACCTGCTTCAACAAAATCACCAAATTCGCCACAGGGGTATCCTACCATAGTCACCACTGTCTCTCACTTGCTGAACTGGGCTGGCTTGAACTCCCTCACCTCCTTCAATGGTATCAACTCTCACTCGCTCACAAATTAGTAAACCATCCACTAAATGTCCCATCCCTCCAGAATCTACTCCAACCCTATCGCACCACCAGACCACTAAGATCCAGCAACAAAAATCACTTGCAGATCACTAAAGCCAATAACTCTGCTGGTGAAGCACTATTCTCTTGCACCATAGCCAAATTATGGAACTCCCTCCCACCCACAATTACCTCTATACCATCATGCACCCGCTTCAAAACTTTATTAAAAGTGCACCTAAAAACATGCTGGCTATGCCCTTGCAACTCCCACTCTAATATCACCCACCCCATCCAACCACTACCTTTCTTTCCACTCCACTAACTACCTTGATTATAGCAAACTCAGATGCTCATAAGCCTAGTACTTATTATACAGCAGTAATTTCTTATTGTAACATTTGTTAATGTCTGTTATGTACTTCCCAGATAAAGATTCTAGTTGTCTACTGATGTGCTATGTTCTTCATCTGTAAATATGTTGTAAGTAATTGCTATGTAAATTGTTAATCGCTATGTAATCCAATGTAACTACTGTCTGTTTATTTTAACTGTGGAGCTTTTCTCCCCAGGCCTCCACTGAAAATGGATCTACATCTAGTTGGACACTCCCAGTCAACAAATATAAATAAATAAATACATGTAAGCTATTCCTAATGGTGCCATACTATGCAAAATGGGAGAATTCCCCTTTTCTGCAAGGAAGTGCGGTCTCGGAGTTGATATATTTAAATACGGGGGTGTGGGGGGTGCAGGGGGCTTGCCCCCCTGCTTCCACCATTAAGGTATGTTTTTTTTTTTTTCTTTTTCTTTTTTTTTATGATAGATTTGAAGTTGCTGTCAGTTGGTGTAGTGTCCTACAGCACTTGGAAGGAGTAGGTGGCCAAACAAAACTTTTTGTTATTCTGAATTATGACATTGTGAGCTGTCGGTTAAATACACATTCACTTAAAAGTGTTTGAGTATGTTGTACTTGACATTATAAGCGTTCATTTATTTAACATAGACCCAAATATTTTACATGGTGAAGGAGCCACACAGTCTAAAACCAAAATCAGTAAAGCTACTATAATCCACCTTTGCAATATCTGATCAGCTGTAACAGTTTTGGGCAGGAAATGTCTAAGAATGATTCTGTCCACCACCATTTGTCACCACCTGTCTCACTGCAATGCTGTTCTTCTACCTTCTTCAGTCATCATGGTTGACTGTTACAGGCCTTCACTTGCACAAGTTGTCTATCTCTTGGCAGGACCCACCGGGTTCCTCTTGCCTTAAGATTCTTTCTCCAAAATTTTCTTCATGAAATCATATTTAACTTTTCTGCATAAGTGAAGTGGCCTAACAACCATAATCTGTTTTCCTTCTCTGCAAATGGTCTACTTTGGCTTCTGTCCTTCTATCTGCACACTTTCCAAATATATACCTATGAAAGACAGTCACATAACAGCTATCTGGTATTTCAATAAATATCATTTCCTGACCTTCTATAACTTCTGGAAGAAACATTCCAACTTAATTTGTCTATATGTTTGCTCTATTGTATTTCATCATACCGGTGACCTTAAAAGTATGTCTTCCTTTTAACCAGTTCACCTTTTCTTCATGACTTTGTTTCCTGTGTGTTTCTAGAAGTGCCTCGTTTAAGTAACTGAACATCTCCAGCATTTCTGCTTAGCTCTCGCACCATCAAGATCCTTGCTAAGTGCAGTCAGTCTGATGGAAATGCAATCTAGTTCAGCTAATATTTTATAAATACTATCTTCCATTTTCATCATTATTGCTATCACAAAATATACTAATTTTTACATACTACTTCATAGCGACACACTTAGAAATAAGCATGTAAATTTGGCAAAGAAAGGATTCTAGAATGGTTATTCAGCAGAGTATCAGTGGCACAGGAAAACATGAGTAATAATGCAGATCACAAGGTGGTGGGGGGGCTCCAATACTGATAAAGAAGGAGAAAAAAGTCTACAATGGTAGATTTATTGTTATAAGGGCTTATTGGCAAGGAAGGAGAAGTACAATTACATGTATTTATATTCCAGCTAAAACTAATATTAGGGAGCTTAAGACAGTTATGGGAGAAGTAATTTGTTTCCAACAGAGAATATTATCCATGTATGTGTATTAGAATCTGATATGCAATAGTAAAGCTGCATCAGAGGGATCTAGAAGGGAAAATATAACAAAAGAGGGCAGATTTCTAGAGAATGATATGAAAATATTTGGGATGGGAGATATGAAATTACAATCAGAAACGTAGGCT
Source organism: Protopterus annectens (assembly GCF_019279795.1). Lineage (NCBI taxonomy): Eukaryota > Metazoa > Chordata > Ceratodontiformes > Protopteridae > Protopterus > Protopterus annectens. Next base: position 1,139,132,184 of record NC_056726.1, on the reverse strand, counting down.
TAATTTACATATTATTTCCAAGGTAAAATAACTGGGCTAGATTGAACAGAAACTATATTTTGCATGAGCTTGGGTATTTGACAGTTTTGAATCATAGCCAATAACTATTTCAGACCATACAACAATAAGGATGAAAGGGTAATCCAGCAAAATGAGACACTGGAGCTGTCCGTCTTACTTATTAAAAAGACAATATTTGAATAAATGTGTTAAGAAGTGTACACATTTCTTCAGAAAGAAGAAGTAGGATAAAATGAAAATAAAATGTAAAAATATTGTAGAAATTGGAGTGAGAGAGAGAAAGACAGACAGAGAATGAGATATGGGTATTAGTAATAGGAATTATTTAGAGGGATTATCAAAAGTTAAAGTACTGCAGTTGAAGGGCAATTGTTGAGTGTTAAAGGAAAAGTGAGGGAGTATTTGGATAATATGCATAAGTGAAGCAACTAATTTTGATAACAACCCTAGAGCGCAAACATTATTAGCACAGCAACTTAGACAAGAGGGAACAGAAAGGGGTGTTTGCAAGCACAGGGAACTTATGATTAGAAAGATCCTATAGAGGTAAGAGGTATTTGAGATATTTCTGAACTTCTATGAAAATCTTGATAGACCTAATGAATGTGGAACCAAGAAAAACACAAATGGAAATATTTATGGCAGACTTAAATGTGCCAAGTTTAGAGGAAAATGACACTCAAGAATTTGCAGCTAAGATTAGAGAGGATGAGAAAAAAAATTGTGATGTACTATCCATTAACAGGGAAGGCTCCAGTCACAGATGGTATTCCTGTGTAAATTTGAAAGTATAGACAGAAAAAAAATGATAATGGTTGAAAAGGTTTTATTTGACAACAATTTAGAAGAGCAAAACAATACCAGTATTTTGAAAGACATCTGTTGTGATTGTATTACTCAGAGAGAAAAAACCCTTTAACTCCAACTTGAGACAAGTCTCAATTTTGAACCATGATTACAAAACATTTATGTTTATACTAGGTAAGAGAATGACTAAGATGTTGTCAAAACTGATAGATATAGGTCAGTGTGGTTATATGATAGGCAGACAAACATTTAAGATAAATAGTACAATGATGATCCAGGAGAAGCAGAGTGCAAGGCAGCCCCATTATTGCTGGTGAGTCTTGATGTAGAGAAGGCAATTGTTAGAGTTGGCTGGGATTTTATGAGTAGGGCAATGACAGCATTTGCATTTTATTATAGAATAATGGAGTTAATTATGAAGATATATAAAAAGGTCAGAGGTAATAATCAAGTTGGGCGGGTTCCTTTCTGCCAAGCTGGGTTTGAATAGAGGAAACAGGCAGGGGTGTCCTCTTTCTCCTTTGTTATTTGCCACATACTTAGAGTCATAGGCAAAGAAAATAAGGAACTCACAGATGCAAGGGTATAATTCATTATGGTATCCAACAAAAAGAGCCTTATTTGCAGAAGACAATATTTTGTACTTGATAAATCCATAAAAGGATATTTCAGTGTTTAGTAACATTTCAGACAGTTTCAAGTTTTTTCAAGATATAAAAAAAGGATGAGATGATACAAAAGGTACAGTGATAAATTATGTCCCTACTCATGAATTTGTTCAGCAATACCCATATTTATGGGGACATGACATGATTTGGATTAAAAAAAAGTTTCTATTATGTCAGTTAAGGATATTTGGGTACGTACTAAGTATAGCATAATACAAGAAGAAGGAAGCTCTTGATGATGGATGTGGACAGAGATGTACAACTGGTGAAAATGTTATTATTCCCTTAAGTACTGTGTACACGCCATGCATATTTTTATCAACCAGGGAAGAAGATGTTGACCATAATTAATAAAGAATTGAAGGAATGTATTTGGTATGGAAAGTGGCCAAAATTTAAGTGGGATAAGTTATTTCTCCCACAGAGCAAGGTGTTTAGGATTACAAGATCTGAAGGGATACATTAGAGCATAGTTAAGGCTTGTATACATAACACAAGCAGAAGAAAATGAATTGAAATGTAAATAAATTATATTGAAAGAGGGTGAGTGGGAGAGCTTATAAAATAAGAAGATAGTAGGATTTTGGATGCAGGCACAAAGAGAACAGTAACAACCATACATAATATTATATGTACAAAGCAGCAGAAAATAATTTGAGAACGGAACCAACACAGGAACAGAAAAAATATATTTTATCAGTAGGGCTGCTGTAAGTATAGGTACAAAAAATAGGCATGAGGGAGCTGGAATTTACAGAGAAACATTAGCAAAAGAACCAAGGTGCTGCAAGCAGATAATTTGGAAGGGAAACATCTTAGAGTGAGATGAGGCCAAGCAGTTCAGACTGTGGGTTGGAGACTACCTTCCTTACATGAACTGATGCCAAATTACTACAGCAGTGTAAAAGCCTGTGTGAGGACCTGCCCACTTTTTAGAACTTCTTAAATAGGAAAAATAATGGGTTAACCGCAAAAGAAGTGGATAAAACTCAGTAGCTTACAGTAACACAGAATCACTTCTAGCTTGAACAGCTTCATCCATTAGAACTTCCATCAGAATATGGAATAATACACGAAGCAACTAATTAAATACAAAATAAACAGCCAATAATGTTCAAAAGCAGCATGCCCATGATTAAAACTCAGTAGCTCACAGTAACACAGAATCACTTCTAGCTTGAACAGCTTCATCCATTAGGACTTCCATCAGAATATGGAATAATACACGAAGCAACTAATTAAATACAAAATAAACAGCCAATAATGTTCAAAAGCAGCATGCCCATGATTAAAACTCAGTAGCTCACAGTAACACAGAATCACTTCTATCTTGAACAGCTTCATCCATTAGGACTTCCATCAGAATATGGAATAATACATGAAGCAACTAATTAAATACAAAATAAACAGCCAATAATGTTCAAAAGCAGCATGCCCATGATTAAGTTAATAAATAGTTCTTATATTCATTGTTAAGTACATTTTTGCATCCTATCTGCTACTTTTATGGTTAGGACGGCCACGATGGTGCAGCGGTTAGCATTTCTGCCTCACAACAAGAGGTTCTCCAGTTCAATCCTCAGCTGGGGCACCTTCTGTGAAGAGTCTGCATGTTTACCCTGTGGTCGTGTGGGTTTCCTCTGGGTGCTCTGGTTTCCTCCCACATCCCAAAGACATGCTGTAGGTGGATTGGACACTCTAAATTGGCCCTAAGTGTGAGTGCGTGCGTGCGTGTGTGTGCCTTCTGTGGAAGGTTGGGCACCAGGCTGGCAGCTTGACACAGTAAAACTCCACTGCCAATCATGAGCAGACAGGTGATCCACTGTGGCGACCCCTAACCGGGAAAATCCGAAAGAAGAAGAATCTGCTACTTTTATGGTTACTGATTTTTGTGAAGTGGAATTGCTAGAATATTTGGTCCTGCTCTGTTTTTTTTTTTTTTCGTTCAAAAATAATGGTTTAGTTATATGGGAATTAGTCCATTAATGTGTAAAGTCTCAATTAACTTTTATATTTTTAGGAAATTGTGGATGAGGATGACAGAGCGCAAACCTGCTCCGACTGCCTTTTCCCGCCTAAAAGTCGAATTTCTAACTGATCTGTGCTTCAAAAAGTGTAAATTGCATTTGCCTTCTGCTTTTTACAGTTTTTGCACTTGTTTTGTATTGTATAACCATTGTAGGCTACACACTAAAGTGTGATAGCCTGTTTATAGCATTTACAGTGTTTTCTGTGTGTTTTTCTGCTGTTTCCTGAAAAAAAAAATTCTCTTTTCCCGCCTTTGCTGAACTAGATTAGTCCAGATTTCAGGTTTTGCTGAATTCTGGACTGTGGTATAGTTTCCTGTGTTGCCCATATCCTTACTTGGATAGGGGGAAGCTTCTCTGTTCACCAGTGAGAGTGGGGAGCTTTGAGCAGCCTATCTGTCCCTGGAGGAGTGGTCTCAGCCCTGAAACTAGTAGCTTATTGGCTGTTTTGGGTCAATTCCTATCTCTTTCAGTTTCCCTGCTGTTAAATAAAATAAAAGATCAATACACAGGAGGTTCAGGTTCAAAATTTTACTAGTGTACACCAGGAGGCAAAAAACGTACAAGTACAGAATTTTTATAGTCATTCACATTTAGCTTATGCCCACCTAACTGATCTGATCAGTCCTAGGACATCTACATCACTTTAGCTTACAATATTCTATTCATAAGAAAATGCTGATGCTATTTAAAAAAAAACTTTCTTTCTTCAGTAACAACATGGTTTTGCTAGCCACCTGGTAAGTTATAATGTCCTTTTATAAAAGTTACCATTCAAGGTTTTAAGTTGATTCGAACACAATGGCAGGTTCAGTCTTTCAATATGTTTCTCTATCCACCTCTTTGTTCCCATGTAACATTTCTCCCTACAGCTGTGCGTTACCTAATAATATGTACAAGGCCAATTGTTCCAGCAGGAAGGAGCAGAAGATTTTCATTATTTCACACATTTAACTTCCTAACCCAGCAGATAATCACTTGTGAAAAGCATAAACATCAATTCTTGCTGTGCTAGCAACTGCTAGGGTCAGAGGGCAACTTGTAGAGAGGCACACTGCAGTTTCAAAAAGCTTCTTACAGTTTCATATGAATTCATTTTTCATGTCATGCCATTAATAGAATAAAAATGGATTATTACATACTTTGCTTTCTATGTAGCACTTCACATATATTCTAATACATATTTTTCTAATATTTCCCCCCTGTTAATACTTTTTATTCTATTTTGAAGGACAAACAATGTCATTTCTTCTCCTAACCTTTTCCACCAAGGACTTTCAGCTAGGTGAGCCATTTAGTTTATACTTCAGAAAGAATTTCATCTGAAATCAATTTTTCAAACTCAATAACTTGGTACAGGGTTTCAGTAACAGATACATCAATAAAATCTTTGATTAATCTTTTCATGCAGGGAATTCCACAACAGACACACACTCCTAATAGGAGTAAACCCACACAAATAGCAATCAAAATATTCATTAGGATGGAACCCCACCCCCCCAAACAGATTCTGGAAAAAGTTTGTCAGTGGGTTTGGGCCTGGTTCGGTCATGGCCGACACTTGCTGAATCACTTCTAGGTGATTATTGTTCTCATGCCTGTTATCTGGAATGAACACACAGCATTCTTCTTTGATAAGTGCACACATACCACCTCTCGCCGTTAGGGTGAAGTCAAGAGCCATCCGATTTTGTAGCACGACAGTTCTCATTGCATTCAGTTCATCAGTTACTAGTTCAAGGGCAGAAAAAGTTGCATTACTCATTACTTCGAGAAGTTTTAACAGCTTTCTCAACTCCCAGATTGATTTGACTGCACCATATTCTGGGAGTATACCTGCCCAAGATATAACACTGTCACTCAAGTCCATATGAGTCTATTTGTCTTTGTCCTTCACGGAATTATGGTCTTTCCAGCCAGCTTCAATCTACCCCACTGGGTTCACAGGTTTCTCGACTGGATTTTCAGGTTTTCGGGCAACATCTCTCACGTTTCGTATCTTACCCAGAGGCAATTCTGCAGTGTGTCTTATGGCCGGAACCAGATAACCCAAAAAACAACTGCCGGACCAATTTTCAGGTAGCCATTTGTATGCCTTTTTCCCACAAATAAAATAACAATTTTCTGCTTTAGTGCTGATACGTGCCAGCCCTGCATGAAACATTTTCTTATCTATGATAGATAACTGCTTAATTAAAACAGGATTTCTTCGCATTTCACCCAATGGTGTTTTCATTGAACTCAGATATGAATCATAGTTGGTATTACAAACAGTACTCCCATCTCTAACTTTAATATAACATTTATAAGAAATGGTTATATTACAATTGCTCCAACCCACTTGGAGAGTGTCATTTTTGTAAAAACACACAATTCCCTTCTGTGTAACAGGTAGTTGGGAGGGTGGCCTAATGGTTAAGGTGTTTGAGTTACAAACACAAGGTACAGGGTCTGAATCTTACAGGGGATAATTGGCTAGGCTTAAAATGGCTCGGAAGGGCAGTTAGCCTAGTACTAATCTATGAACCTATGAATCTATAAATACAATGCTATTTTGTCCTGTGATCTCACAGTTCCTGTGTCAAAAAGCAAATTCTCCCAAGTCTCATTGATCTCCAGAAGGACAGCGGGCATTAACAGTCCTCCATATGCTGTTGGTATAGCTGTACAAACCCAGCAATTTGAAATGTTCATAGTCTCAGCATATACACGCTTCATGGCTAGGTATGTGTTAAAGTTTGGATGCCAATCTATAGACAATTCATCACGTCTTTCCACTTTCACTTGTGTGGTTGAGTGCAGGAAAAACCACAACAAGAAGAAAATTGTCACAATTATGGTTAATAAATGTACGCTCAACAAAATGATTATGCAACATCTCTGGGGTTGATCTGCATTTCTACTTGCTTTATTCTTGGCCATTTTGCCCTTGTTGTGTGTCAGTCACAAAGTTTTTATCAAGTTGAAAGTTCTTTACCGGTTTGCAGTGTGTCAAATGGACCCAGGATGTTCTCTCAGCAACACTGACTGCAGTAGGCATTGCCAACAGTACCTGGTACGGTCCTTCCCACTTTGGACTCGCCCAATTCTTCCACTTCGTCACCTTCAGCCAAACCCAGGACCCCGGGGCCAAAACTGCTTCCAACGGTCTGGTCTGTCCTTTATCTGAAAAAGAGTTAAACTGCAAAACAGATTTATTTGTTAACAGTTTCCTCGTATAGCTAGCTAGTGAACTGTCAGCCTCTTGGTCTGCAGTCATGAGAGCTTTCCACCGAGGTACATAATATGGCCTCCCAAACACTATTTCAAAGGGAGTCAAACCCTTCACATTTGGAACTGTTCTCATGCTCAGCAGTGCCAAAGGCAGTTTATCCAACTCTTCTGAGTTTCCTCAACTAGTTTCCTAAGCTTACTCTTGAGGACTCCATTGTACCTCTCCACCAGTCCTGCAGACTGAGGGTGATAGGCACAATGGTTTTTCAAGGAAATTCCAAAAAAAGTGTCCTAACTGTCACTATAAATCCTCTCCAGTATGCCAAACCTAGGGATTACTTCCTTTATCAGGGCTTTTGCCACTGTTGCTGCATCTGGATTTTTGGTTGGAAAGGCTTCTACCCATTTAGAAAACATATCTACAATGACAAGGCAATACTTTTTTCCCTCACATTTATTCAATTCTATGAAGTCCATGCAAATAGTATGGAACGGATATGGTGGTATAGGAAAGATTCCTTGCTTAGGTTTAAATGCCCCTTGTGCATAGTGTTTGTTACAAGTATGACATGCTGCACATAATTTTTTTGTATAATTTGTGAATCCATATGTTTGGAATATTCGATTTACTAACTGTACCATCCCCCCTGTTGAGACATGGCACTGCCCATGGCTCAGCAATGCTGCATATCTAAATAAATTAGACGTCAATATTGTTTTTTTCTCTTTGGAGATGTACAGTCCATTTTCAAGAATTGCTCCTCACTTTTCCCATTTTTGTTTTTCTGCTTTTGTAGTAAGCATCTGCATTGTTTTTAACATTTCTAGATCTAAAATCTCAGAGGGTTGTAATTCCTCATTTAAAAGTAAAGTTTCTGAGTCTGAAGCTGCTTGCTTCGCAGCTGCATCAGCCCTCGCATTACCTTTCGAAATTCTGTCCTGTTGTTTTGTGTGAGCTACACATTTGCAAATAGCTACTTTAGTAGGTAACTGAATAAATTCTAACAATTCTAAAATAAATTGCGCATGATTAATTGGTTTGCCACTAGATGTTATCATTCCCCTATTTTTCCACTGCTGCGCAAAAACATGTACGGTAGAGAAAGCATACTGACTGTCAGTATATATGTTTACACATTTTCCTTTTGCTAAGGTACAAGCTCGTGTTAAAGCTATCAATTCTGCTGCTTGTGCAGAAAAGTTATGTGGTAAGGATTGGGCTTCTAAAGTTTCAGTGTCTGTAACTACTGCATACCCCACTAGATTCTTTCCTGTAGAGCCCCTTCTGCATGAGCCATCCACGTAATATGTCACCTCGGCGTCATCCAAGGGCATATCCATGAGATCTTGTCTAGGTAAGGTCATCTGCTCAATTTCCTGCAGGCAACTGTGCGGTGTGCCATCCGCAGGAGTTGGGAGCAATGTTGATGGGTTTAATGTCATACATCATTCAATTGTCATATGAGGTTGGCTCAGTAGTATAGTCATACATGAAAGATGTCTAGCAGGAGAGAGATATGCTACTTTTTCTTGCAGTAAAATTATAGCGACTGCATGAGACATTCTCAATGTGAGAGGGTGGAACAACAGCACTGAGGCCAAGGCAAGTACTGCCATTGCAGCTGTGACCACTGCTTGTACACAGTGAGGCAAGGATCATGCCACTGTGTCTAACTGTGATGAATAGTAAGCTATGGGATGTTGCTTATCCCCATGTTGTTGTGTTAACACTGATGTCATATATCCTTGCTTACAATCTATGGTTTGAAAGAAACATTTATGATAATTTGGGAGTCCTAAAACTAATGAAGAAGCTATCAATTGCTTCAACCTGCAGAAAGCTGTTTCTGCTTCGGGTGTCCATTGCAATAAATCTTGCGCTGCCATCGGCTTTTTGTATATCAAGTCAGTCAGTGGAGCAGATTCCAAAGCATAGTTTGGTATCCAACTCTGACAGAAATTAGTTGTTCCCAAAAAGGACATCATTTCCTTCTTGGTTGCTGGTTTGGGTGCTTGCAAAATTGCTGTTTTTCTATTCTCGTCTAATATTCTACCTTCGTTGGATATTACATATCCTAGGTGTCTAACTTGTTTTCTCCAGAGTTGCAATTTGCTTTTATTTACTTTGTGTCCTTGTGTTGCTAAGAATTTCAACAGTGCTATGGTATCCTCCCTGCATTGCTGCTGGGTGGGGGCTGCTAGCAAAATGTCATCTACATAAAGTAGGATTTGACTACCTCCTTGTGGGGTGAACCCTGCCAGGTTGCTAGCCATTTCTTGTGCAAATATCATTGGGCTCTCATAATATCCCTGTGGTAGCCGAGTATAAGTATACCTTTTACCCTGAAATGTAAATGCAAACCAATATTGACTATCAGGATGTATAGGTATTAAAAAGAAAGCATTACTGATATCTACCACAGAGAAATATTTCTGTTGAGGCTTCAAGTCGTTTAACAAGGTATGTGGATCTGGCACAATAGGTGCTCTAGGTATTACTGCATTGTTTACAGCTTGTAAATCCTGAACCATATGCCATTCCCTGTTTGCTTTTTTAACAGGAAATAAGGGTGTATTACATGGCGAATCAGGAGATTCTACCAGTACTCCTTCCTTGAGTAATGCTACTATCATAGGTTTGATTCCTGTTTCTGCATCTTTCCTCAAAGGGTGTTGACTTTTCTGTGGTCTAAATGCTGACTTTGATGTAATAGTAACCGGTCCTGCTGTTCGAATAAGTCCTACATCTGACTTGTCTGTTGACCAAAGAGTCTTTGGTATATCACATAAGGCTTTTTCTTCTTCTTCTAATAAAAATGCTAATCAGCTGTCCTCGCTAGACTGCAAGTGTACAGCTGGGTGCGTCTGTGTTAACCAATTTAACTTTTTTTTCTGTATTCCCTGTTCTGATCATTCTAAATCAGTCTGTTTTTCCCATCTTGTTACCTTTTCTCGCCCATTTTACGTTTTTGTTCTTCGTTAAACTGACATGTGGTAATCGATTAGATTTGTATAATGCAAGGAATTCTTGAGGTAATGAACAGCTAACAACACTGTTTCCCTCAGTATCCCAGTACAGATTACGCAATACTAATCTGTTTGCATGATTTTTGAACAATTCTTTCTCATATTCTTTATCAGGTCCTGGTGTGCTACAGTAGTATAGAGTACAGTGTAACAAATGCTGTCGATCAGTGTCAAGGGAGGGGGTTTTACTGATGGCTACATTCATCAGTTCCTCGGTTACTGCCCCTGGACCAGTCATAACTAGGTCCTGGCTGTACCAATAAAAAGTCTCACCCTCCAATAGCACCACAAAAGTATCCATTTGCCTCTGTGCCTCCATACCCTGTATAGTTGGAACTACTGCTATGCCAAATATCTGCATAAGGCCCCTACCCAATAGGTTCACTGGACATTTTGCAGACACAACAATTTTACTTCTTTGGGTCATTCCTGAAACAGGATCAGTTATTGCTATATCATGGGAAAGTGGTTCTTGGTATAGCTGTCTGTTTGCAGCCTTTACCAATATATAATCAGGTGATTCTGAATGTTCCGGCAATTTGGAGGGGTGTATCAGAGTCCGTGATGCTCCTGAATCACACAGGAATTTTACTTCCTTCCCCTCCACCAGAAGTGTAACTTCCGGTTTCGTGTCTGCTAGGTAGAGCTCTAGGCTCAATAGTGCTAAGTCTAAATTTTCATTTTCGTTGTCTTCCAAGTCTATTTGCACTTCCTCTACTCCTTCTATCACATTTATATTTGTCCTTTCTTTATTGTCTTTTCCTAATGACCTCTGACTCTCATATGGTGTATCTTCACCATCATATGGTCAGTCCTCATCCCCCTTATCCTCTGTGGTTGCCTTCTTATTCTGTTTACAATCCCTTGCTAGGTGTCCCTTCTTCCCGCATTTAAAGCATTCACTTCTCTTTTTCCTTTCTTCAAAGTCCTCTGACTGTTTGTCAGACTGTTTATTTCCCTGGGCATTTTTCTTTCCCTTTTTACCAGACTGTAACACATAAACTTCAGCTCCATCTTCAGCAGTGAAGACTTGCGCTTTCTTTTTCTTTTTGCTATTAAAGTGTCTTTCAGCATGTCTAGCATATTCAAGTAAGGCTTGTAACCTACTTGTTCGATGATCTATCATATGCTTCGTATTGAAGCTACTGATAGGTGCAATGCAACCCTTTAAAAATGCATTTTTCAACTGCTGTTCATATGGGGAATCATTTGTTTGATTTTCGGGGACTGTCATGCCACTATGATTGTTAAAACATTTTAACAATCTGGCATAGTACCCATCTACCGTCTCCTTTTCTTGCTGTATACATTGATTAATACAAGTCCAGTCTGCTCTAGGTTTCCATTTCTCAGAAATTCGATCTGTAAGGCCTTTCACCCTATTGTCTAATTCTGCGTCACTATGTGGGAGTGGCTTAAATTCTGCATTACGAGGATTCAATGTGCCACAGATCATGTGCCAATCTGGTCCTACAATTTGTCTAACTACTTTTTCTACTTCTTCCCCATTTAAGTGGTAACTTAACCTCATGCCTTGTAAATCTTCTAAGAATTTCGTGAAATTAATTTTTGGATGGGGAATTCCCAAAGTAGCTTTCCGGATATCCTCCGGAGTCCATGGCCTATATACTAAGAGGGTTGGGTCTTGCCTGACTTGTCCTGCTTGAGGATTTGGGACCTCTATAAGTGGGCATATTTCTTCTTCACTCTCATCTTGTAAATTTCCTCCCATTTGATATGATTCTATGTCCCCCTGTATTTTACGTGTCCGGGACCTAGTTTCAATGGGATCTCTAACAAACGATTTTGGTTTCAATGAGACTTCAGGATACCGCGGAGGCGGACCAGCTTGTCCACCCACTTCATATCCTGAAAAAGGGAGCAGAGGGGGAGGAGGGGGAGCCATTGCTATTACTATGTTATTATCCTCTTTGTCTAAAAACAATGCCTTGAAATTATTACTCTTTTGTTCTCTACGGTTTGCTTCCTCAATCCACCTGTGTGCCTGAGGAATGCCTAATTGCCGTTGCTTTTTTGCCTGACCTTTCGCATCAGATTTAAGTTGCTTAAGGAGTTTAGTCAATGAAGGTTTATCTAGTTTACCATCAAATTCATATTTGTTAACCCATTTTGCATAATATCTAATATTATCAGCACGTTGTGCTTGCATATATTTTGCGTCTTCAGTTAGAGGTGGGTCTTGCGATATTTTAGTGCACTGACTTCCCATATTAAAAGAAAATGTTACGTAACCCCTTTTATCACGTGGTACCACAACTTCAATTCTCTTCACAGTTTATCTAGAATAACTGCCTACCTTATTATGTTACCCTGATCTATGACCAAATATACAGTAATTCCTCTTGTCCCTGATCTGTATAACAAATCTTGACAACAATATTTACTGTAACCTAGTCCCTGATCTAAAACAGAAAAAAGGCAAGCGTTTTCCTACCTGAGCCTTCAGTATTGAGCAGTCAAGCAGCTCTTCGGCCACAGATCAGAAAGTGGCCAGCCTCTTTAAACGACAATTCAGTCGGAGGTCTTTTCACTCAATAAGAACCATTTCAGTAGCTTCTCCTGCATGCAGTATTCGACCACCGGTACGCTCTGATCTGCAGCTTCTGAGGGATATCCAGCTTGAAGGACCAAACTGTTAAATAAAATAAAAGATCAATACACAGGAGGTTCAGGTTCAAAATGTTACTAGTGTGCACCAGGAGGCAAAAAACATACAAGTACAGAATTTTGTCTGACATGAAGCAGGAAGTACACAATTTTTATAGTCATTCACATTTAGCTTATGCCCACCTAACTGACATGGTCAGCCACAGGACATCTACATCACTTTAGCTTACAATATTCTATTCATAAGAAAATGCTGATGCTATTTAAAAAAAAAACTTTCTTTCTTCAGTAACAACATGGCCTTACTAGCCACCTGGTAAGTTATAATGTCCTTTTAAAAAAGTTACCATTCAAGGTTCTAAGTTGATTCGAACACAATGGCAGGTTCAGTCTTTCAATATGTTTCTCTATCCACCTCTTTGTTCCCATGTAACATTTCTCCCTACAGCTGTGCGTTATCTAATAATATGTATAAGGCCAATTGTTCCAGCAGGAAGGAGCAGAAGATTTTCATTATTTCACACATTTAATTTCCTGACCCAGCAGATAATGACTTGTGAAAAGCATAAACATCAATTCTTGCTGTACTAGCAACTGCTAGGATCAGTGGGCAACTTGCAGAGAGGCACACTGCAGTTTCAAAAAGCTTCTTACAGTTTCATATGAATTCATTTTTCATGTCATGCCATTAATAGAATAAAAATGGATTACTACATACTTTGCTTTCTATCTAGCACTTCACATATATTCTAATACATATTTTTCTAACACCTGCTTTAAAACCCGCATTTGCACGGTTTTGCACCAGTATATAGCTCCGCACAGCTCCTCTTGGTGTCCTGCAGAGTGATACAGGCAACAGAGAGACCCAAGAGAGAATTTTTAAGATTTAAGTATTTTTTTCTCAGTTTTTTTGCTCCGACTGCCTTTTCCTGCCTAAAAAGCGAATTTCTAACTGATCTGTGCTTCAAAATGTTTAAATTGCATTTGCCTTCTGCTTTTTACAGTTTTTGCACTTGTTTTATACATCAATTTAAGTCATTTTTGTATTGTATAACTGTTGTAGGCTGCACACTAAAGTGTGCTAGCCTGTTTATAGCATTTACAGTGTTTTCTGTGTGTTTTTCTGCTGTTTTCTGAAAAAAACAAACAAAAAAAAAATATTCTCTTTTCCTGCCTTTGCTGAACTAGATTAGTCCAGATTTCAGGTTTTGCTGAATTCCGGACTGTGGTATAGTTTCCTGTGTTGCCCATATCCTTACTTGGATAGGAGGAAGCTTCTCTGTTCACCAGTGAGAGTGGGGAGCTTTGAGCAGCCTATCTGTCCCTGGAGGAGTGGTCTCAGCTCTGAAACTAGTAGCTTATTGGCCACTCAGGGTCAATTCCTATCTCAGTTTCCCTTCTTTAAAACCCGCATTTGTGCAGTTTTGCACATAGCGCAGCATCGGACAGCGCCACTTAAACGGATTTAAACTATTCCCAGCTCCACAAAGTCTGCTCTTCACTTTTTCCCTTAGAACCGTTCTAAATCTCAAAGTAAGCACTCTATTTTCATTCTAAAGCCCTGCAGTTGCTCGTATAAGTAAGCACTAATAAACTAAAGCACTACACCCATCTTATACTCCCTTTAAGTACTTGGCTCCCTATTGGTCCTTTTTGGTCAGTCAAACAGTAGTTCCTTATACTACTCTGGCATGTTCAAAAGTCAGTTTTGGGTTTACTCTCCAGTCCAGCTGGTGAATCTGGGAATCTTGAGGCAATATTACAACTGCCTGATGTACACAGACCACCCTCTCCTCCTCCCAACAAGCTCAAATGTATGTGAGAGATGCAACTATATAGCCAAACTGGAGGCTGAGCTCTCTCAACCCAATACTGGCGCAGTCAGTCAGGAGGAGAAGGTAACCACGCACACCACAAATCCAGTCTCACATAGACCTATTGCAACAGAAAACCAAACACATAAACACATAAAAACATACTTGGAGGCTCTAAATAAAAATCTGCCCAAGCAGCAGAGACCTCCAAAGCAGACATCCAAGCAACTGCTACCCCACAACAATACCCACGTATCACAAAGTTCACAAAGTCAGTGTGCCACACTGTCACAGCCCTTAAGGCTAAACAACACACCTAATAAACTTGTAATAGGTGACTGAATTGTCAGACACACTGACGTCCCACTCATGAGGCTGAATAAGGAGAAGGTCACTGTAATCTGCCTGTCGGGTGACAGGATCTGCCACATAACACAAGCACTCAGGTCACTCCAAAGCAAGTACAAATATGACTCCGTCATTGTCCATGCTGGTGTGAATGACCTGAGACGTACCTCCCTGGACTACATGAAAAGAGACATAGAGGAGCTCTCTGATCATGTAGCCCAGGCCGGTATGACCCTGACCTTGAGTAGCATCTTACCCTCACAAAGAATGATGCCACAGTATAAAGACAAAATGATCAATTTTAACAATTGGCTAAAGTATTGGTGTCATTCAAAGGGGATCCAGTGTCTGTCAGCCTGGGATGACATGCTCGACAAGCCACGTTGCTTCGCTAGGGATGGCTTGCACCTGTCACCCCTGGGCTTTCCAATACTGGCTAAGGCTCTTGCCACCCCCATAGTGCCTTTTTAGGCAAGGCTCAAAAGACAAACCCACCTCCATAGACAACACAAAGAAAAAGAAACTAAGGGTAATGCTTCTCAATGCCAGAAGTCTAAACCTCAAGATGCATGCACTTGAGGCTCTTCTCAGTATGGAGAATATCGATATCTGTGCAGTAACAGAAACCTGGTGCAAGGCTCCCAAGAGCACCCCAGCACTACCAGGTTATACCTCATACCATGCTTTTTGGCCCCAAAACTCAGACCGAACCACAAAAGGAGGGGGAGTATCCATATTCATCAAAGATACCCACTCCTCCAGGTTAGTGGTACTGCATGAACCATTGGAGACCATCCATGTGCAACTAACAGTGGGCAAAACTGCCTTTCAGTTTGTATCCTGCTACAGACCACCCTCCCAAACTCAGGAACCCCACTCGGCTTTCCTGAGAACACTGGAGAATATGAAGGTCTCTCCAAACACCACTATATTGGGTGACTTCAACTACCCAAACATAGACTGGGAGCACTACTCAAGCCCCAAAACCCTCGCCCAATGGTTCCTAGAATTTATAAACTCAAATGCTATGGAACAACTGGTCACCACTCCCACAAGAGGGGAAAACATATTGGACCTGATCATCACCAACATGGGGACTCTATGTTCCATACTAGAGGTATACCCCTCATTGGTAAGATTTGACCATAAATTAATCTCACTGGACATCCATATCCCATCCCCACTCCCAGCCAAGGAAACCACAGTGAAGAACTTCTCAAAAGCAAACTTCACACTTCTCAAAACCGAGGTGGAATCCTTCAAAGCCCCCGGCCCAGTGGAAAATATGGCCCAAACCGCAGAATCCTTTACAAACGCTTTCTATGGACACCTACAGGAATGCATGGATCGTGCTATCCCAAATAAAACCAAGACTCATTCCTCCAAAGGCAGGAGACCTGTCTGGTGGACCCCAGCCATAAATAAGCTATACAACAGAAGGAGGAAGCTACTACATGATAGAGCAAAATCCCAAAAAGGGAAGGCATCTCTGATCAGTACTAGCAAGAAACTATGATCCCTTATAAAATCATCTAAGGCCAGCTTTGAAAGAAAAATTGCACAGGATGCTAAAGATAATCACAAGGCCTTCTTTAGTTATGTCAGGAACCTGGGTGGCAACTCCCAGATATGCTCTGAGGTAGTTCAAAATGACAAAAAATACACTGAACCCACAGACATTGCCATCATCCTGGCAGACAGGTTCAGTGCAAACGTCTCCCCCCCTGCCCCCCCAAAAGAGCAAATGCCTATCCCAACAGAGTGTAGCCTCCCTGACATCACAGATGCACAGGTGAGAGCTGCCCTCTCCAAAGCAAAAAACACAGCATCAGTGGGACCGGACGGTGTCCCGGGCTGCGTCTTACATGAACTCCAAGAAGAACTGAACCCTCACATAAAGTCACTGTTCAATGTCAGCCGTACTACAGGATATGTACCCAAGGAATGGCATACAGCAACAGTGGTCCCACTCCACAAAGGTGGTGCCACAACGGACCCCGGAAACTATTGCCCTATAAGCCTGACTAGCCTGGTCTGCAAAGCTATGGAGCATATCATCATGAAACTCGTAAACAAAGACATTGGGAACCACCCAATTCGGCTTTGTTATGGGCAGATCTTGCCTCTTGAACCTGGTTGACTTCTTTGAAACAGTCACCAAGGCCATAAATGAAGGGAAGGTAGTCCACACAGCCCTCCTGGACCTCACAAAAGCCTTCGATACAATACCCCACTCGGGCATCATAAATAAGCACACCATCTTAAATATCAACCCCTATGTCACAAGATGGGTTGCAAACTGGCTCAGGGATAGAACCCACATTGTCAGAATTGCAGGTGCCATGTCAGACTCTAAACCAATTACAAGTGGTGTCCCACAAGGCTCAGTCCTGGGACCTCTCTTGTTCGGTATATATTTCTCTGAGGTACAGACTAACATGGGAGGACTATGGCTGACCAAGTTTGCAGATGACTGCAAGCTGGGTGCCATAATCGACTCGCTGACTGACACAAGCATCCTCCAAAAGGGTCTCATTGAGACGGATAACTGGTGCCAGAGCCATGGCCTAAAGCTAAATGCCAAAACGTGCATAGTCATCCCCTTTGGGAAAAACAAAGTGCCCACAAATTACCACATAGGTGGTAATCCATTAAGTACGGAAGAAGTAATTAGGGATTTGGGGATCCAAGTAGATAGCAATCTCTCCTTTGACAATCACATTGCCAAAGTGGTTAGAAAGACCTTCTATATAGCCCACCTTATCACAAAAGGGTTCACATCTAGATCAAGAGAGGTCATTGTGCCCCTCTACTCACTCATCAGGCCCATAATTGAATACAATGCCCCATTTGGGATGTACCTTACCCGACACCTGCAGCAACTGGAAAGACCCCAAAAGTACCTCACCAAGAGGATCAAGGGACTCAAACAGATGCCCTACGCAGTTAGGCTAAAGAAACTCCAGCTCTACTCAGTTGCTTACCGCCTACTCAGAGGCGATCTGTGCCTGACGTATAAAGCCATGTCCAACCCAGAATTAATGGACATGCTCCACCTCAGGAAATCCAAATCCCTTAGAGCTACACGCTCCAGGAACTTAAACCTCAGCACAGAAATAAATAGGACATGCTGGAGGGACAGATTCATATCACAGAGGCTCCCCTCACTCTGGAACAAAATCCCAATCCATGTTAGGCAGAGTCCCTCAATGGCCCTTTTCAAGAGAAATCTTGACGAGTGGATGGGAGATCATAGGTTTACCCCTGGGATCTCTTCTTTGTCCCTACTAGACAGAGGCACAGTAAACTAACATCAAAAGGGCTATCTTCTGTGACCTACTATACAGAGGCACAGTCAACTAATCTAAAAGGGTGGCGAAAGCCAAACACACTCTGGCTAGGCTTATAACTGCCCTAGGGCAGATAGACTAGTATCAGCCTATGAACCTATGAATAATCTGCACATGCTGCAGCTATTCAGTGGAGCTTTATATAAACCAGGCCTAAATGAATATTGGTAAATGGTTATGATATAATATACTGGTGTCACTAGTTATATTTGTATTTATATTTACATTTTTTCGCAGATTTAATATTTATCTGGTAGAGGTGAAATTCATGTATAGAGACTGCATTACATATTGATATTAGATTATGTTTAATATGTTATGTAATTGATTCTTTGTAATGCAATTTAGTGTTTTCTATTGTTGATGTTTGACATTTGAGTTTTATGTGTCTACAGCCTTAAGACCATCTATATGTTAAGGGAAAGATTATTTGTGACTGTACTACACTGAGGACACCGGGGGGGTGAAACCGGTTTGTGTTTGTGCTGTTGGATTGCTTGCTATCCACTGTAAGGTGAAGACTGCCATATTCATGGAAAGATAAAGTTGTTTATCTCAGCTTGATTGTTTGACTCGTTTAGTCTTATTACGTCTACATGTATTCTTTTGGAAGACTGTTACACACACACACACACACACACACACACACACACACACGAAGGAAGATGGAAAGGAGGTAGTGAACAGGATGTAGGAGAGAGGTTTGGTGAAGGGGGTGAAGAGGAGTTGTAGCAATGCACATGCTGGTATGGAGAATCTCAAATGTTTCCACTGCCTGATGGTCATGCAGTGTTAGACCATGTCATGGGGCGGAGGCCTCCGGTGGCTTGCTGGTCAGAGTCAATGAGGGCAATGTGTTTTGAACCCAGAGAAGAAAAACTTGCATGGGCTAAATATGCCTCTCCACTGCCCACTAAATCACAACTTCTACCAGATCTTCAAGTTCTCAACATTTGTGGCTTTCCAGATTGTGCTGTTTTGGGGAATGAACAGGACCGGAGCCACTGTGTGGGAAGAGGACAATCTGGAATGTTCCATGATCTTAAAGAAATGAGCTGCCTCTAGGATTTCTGGGCTTGTGGAAAATAAAACATAAATGGGATAGAAATTTAATAAAATACATAATTACAATAAAAAGGGAGAAATGCAGAGTAAAAAAACATCCAAAATTCAGAGAATAAATACACTCAGCAGCAAGCACAGTCACCCACTCAGGAAGGTCTGTGTATCCACATGGGAAATTCACATAATGAAAATTGTTATACAATGTAACTTTTTACAAGTATCACATGACAGTTCTTTTCAACAGGTGAACTCTCCACTTCTGCCCATCAGAAACGTGGTCTGACTGTGAATGTTGTGCTTTACGTACCTTACTATACAACATTCACTACTGTCATCCAAGATCGCAGCAGTAATTTCTTTACTCCACCCCATGACATCATGGTCTTCCAAGGAAGAGTAAACCTGTTTGGTGGACATCTGCAATAAATAAACTCTATAATAAAAGGAAAAAATTGCTGTCCAGGACCAAGAAGGAGCAGATGCCTAATTGGAAGCAATCTCTCCCTGGCCTGAACAAGCAAATAAGAGCACTAGTGAAATTACCCAAAGCAAACTTCAAGTCCAAACTGTCCACATCTACTAAAGACAATCATAAGGCCTTCTTCACATACTGTATGTCTACAACCTGAAAAAGAAACACTCAGATCTGCTCAAAACTGGTGGTCAAGGACACCACATGCACAAATGTCATAGATATAGCCAACCTGCTGGCAGACAGGTTCAGTGAAACTTCACCCCTCTTTCCCCCATCAGTAAATCAGGACATCCCCGGCACCTGACCCCACCCCTTATCTCTAGGGAGCAAGTCATCACTGCTCTCTCAAAGGCAAAAAAATAACATCCCAGGCTACATCCTACATGAACCTAGGCAGGAATTTGCAGCACCATTAGGCATCCTATTCAACCAAAGCCTGAGTTCTGACTTCATCCTAGCCAAGTGGAGGACAGCCACTGTCATCACTTTGCACAAAGGTGAAGCGTCCACTGATCCAGAAAATTATAGAACCATCAGTCTAATTAACTTGATCTGCAAGGCCATGGAATGGATTATCATGGACCTAATTAACAAGGACATTGGCAACCTCCAAACACTCGAATCCCACACAGTTTGGTTTCATCAAGGGGGGGTCATGCCTGTTAAATTTGGTCAACTTTTTTGAGACAGTCACCAAAGCCATGTACGAGGGGAAGTTGGTGCACACTGCCTACCTTGACCTGGCCATAGTGTTTGATACTACTTCCCACTCAGATATAATAGATAAATTCTCACAACCAGGCATCAGTCCGTGTGCTACCTGACGGTAGCGAACTGGCTCACTGATAGAACCCACATAGTCAAAATAGGGGAAGCCACTGCTAGCAGTACACCTGTAATGAGCGGTGTACCCCAGAGATCTGCCTTGGGGCCTCTGTTGTCTGAAATATGCTTTTTTGAGGTGCAGGCCAAAACCAGTAGGCTATGGCTGAGTATGTTTGTAGATCACTGCAAGCTGGGTGCTGTCTTCAATTCCCCTAGTGATGTAGACATCCTCCAAGAGGGTCTCTCCCAAACAAATGACTGGTGCCAAAAGCATGACCTCAAACTGAATGCAAAAATGCATCATCATCATCCCCTTTAGGGAGAGGGATGTCCCCACAAATTATCACATTAATAACAAGGACCTAAGCACCCGATCAGTCATTAGGGACTTGGGCACCCAGGTTGATAGCAAACTGACTTCTGACCACCGTATTGCCTCTATTGTACAGAAAGGTTTTTACATGGCCCATTTCATTAGTAAGAGTATCTCATCCAGGGGCAAGGAGGTAATAACATCCTGTATGCTTCCCTTATAAGATCCCTTATTGAGTACAGTGTCCCTTTTGGCATGTACATTACAAAGCACATGCAGCATCTGGAGAGACCCCATAGGTTCCTCACCAGGAGAATGCAGGGTCTCAAACATCCATCTTACACAGATAGACTAAAAGCTCTGACCCTCTAATCAGTCTCATATAGACTCTGCAGAGGTGACCTCTGTCTGGCATACAAAGCAATCTCAGACCCTTCTTGATGGGACTTGCTGCATATCTGTACGCAAAGATCCACTCTAGTAACCTACACGCATGACCTCAGCCTGGTCTGTGACATCAGTAGGGCTTGTTGGTGGGATAAATTTGTGTCCCAGAGACTCCCCCTTCTGGGAAATAGACTCCATCTCCATGTCAAGCAGAGTACCTCATTAACCCTTTTTAAGCACAACCTGGATATCTGGATGGAGAACAGAAAAGACATCCCTGGGATTCCACCTGTGTCCCTGATGGACAGGGGTATCAGGTGCTGACCTGTCGGAACATGGGCTAAACTCTTGGTTAGGGTTGTAAGGGCCTCATGCCAATAGTCTAGTAACTTCTTATGATCCTATGAATTATTTCCTCATTGAGTGAGCAACAGAAACAAGTAGGTCCAATGTACCACCACATGATGAAAGCAGTAGAATGACTGTTAATGATGATAACATAGTTGTATTTATGACACACTTTGTATACAGTGGCACACAGTCACTGAGTATAATGGCAGGACCACACACTGCACAGCAGGAGCATAATGTTACAGGAAGTGACACTGGGGTAACACAGTCAAGTAGATGGGGATATTACACAGCAGGTGGTACAGGAAAAACCCATTTACCTCAACACAATTGTTTCCTCAACTATAGCAACAGCTTCAGGAGGACTGTTTGATTTCAGAAGTAGCACATGCTACAGCCACATCCAGAAACAAAAACAGTATTTGCTTCTCAATGGCAGATGTCTCAGGACTTTGTTTAGTCTCAGTCTACTTCCACAGAAAGTCACCTAGAGTTGGCCAAAGTAGTGCAGGGTGGATATGAGGATATACTCCGCTACATGTAAATGGTAGAGAGTAGGGATAATGCCATGTCCACACTCATGTGCAGTGTGGTGACACACACAGCAGCCATCTCCTCCTACATGTATACACTAGTCAGAATCTACCAGACTCAAGTAAGAAAGAGTGGTGAATTAAATTAAGGACTGAGTACTGACTGGACATGTGGGTAGCATAGTAGGTTGTGTACCCCATGATTCTCAGAAAAGTATAGGAGAAGGTGGGACAAGGTAACACAAAAGAAGTTGTGCAGACCTGTCAGCATTCACCTGGCAAAACCTCTCAACCCAGGTCTCAGTCACACAGCACTATGCAGTCACTATCGGTAGGATCACCTAGATCCAGTAAATCATGTCATCACAGCGGCAAGCTCACATGCTAACACTTCCTCATGACCATAGGCACCATCAACCATACTATCCTTAAGTTACATTGTGTAAGAGACATTTGTTCTACTCTATGTCATGGTGAACAGTGCAACTACTTAATTATCACATTTGGCAGTTCACCAGCAGTGTTTCACTAGACTGTTATCACTGATTAAAAAATAAAAGTTGTGGGGGAATCTGCAGACCAGTATTAAGGACCTATTACACAATATATGTTTGGCCTCAGTAATGCTATAGCTGCAGTAAAAAGAAACATAACAAAAACATTTTTAAAAATGGGTGAGATGGAGCAGCATATTGCAATAGAAAATACCATTAAGAGCCGAACACACACTGTGGAAATAAATGATTACAGGACTAACATTAATTCTGTCATTGGTAATAGCACTGTTACCTCTTCACCTGCAGGACTGCACAGTGATGATTGCTACTACTTCTGATGAGATTCACCTAGTTGTCAGTGACAGAATGAATTAATCTGATGTGCAGTTATGTAACAGAGAATAAAAAATAATGCTGTAGTTGTCAGAAAAGAAGTACAGAAATATTAGAAAATGCCACCAGAAGTGTTATAGGATTATAGGATCATAGGAGGTTACTAGGCTAATAGCTATGGGGCCGTTATAAGCTTAGCCAAGAGGCTATCCCCCAAAAAGAAATCTCAGTCAGCACCTGTTGCCCTTATCAATGAGGGACACAGATGGAACCATTGGGACAAATGTGTGGTTTATCATTCACTCATCAAGGTTGCCACACATATTTATATATACATAAATTTATATATTTATATATACATGCATCTTTGTGTGTATGTGTGTGTGTATATATACATATATATATATATATATATATATATATATATATTTTTTTTTTTTTTCTACATGCATTCTCATGTTTTATATTTATATTTCATTACATTCATTTTTATATTTTATTATATTTTTTATATTTTTTATATTGCATTTTATACATTTATATATATTTATACATAACATATTTGTATATATATGTTTATATATATACATATTATTATTATATTTTTATTTTATTTTATATATTAAACATTTTTTACAAAAATTTTTTAAAAAATTTTTAATTAATTGTTTGCTTGATGTAATTTCCTGTATTGTGATCTATTTAAGGAACTGGTAAACATTATGTATTGTTCCAGAGATGGGGCAGCCTCTGGGAGACAAACCTGTCTCTTCAGCAGGTTTTGTTTGGAGTTTAATATTGGATTTATGCCTTTCGAGCAGGTAATGCACGAGGAGTTAGACTTATGGATATAGATCATCTCTAGTAGGGCAGGGTCCGAGATTGCCTTGTAGGTGAGACACAGATCACCTCTGAACAATCTGTAGAATACCAAGTAGAGTGAAAGTGATTTGAGCCTGTCCACATTGGAAAGGTTTTGGAGGCCCTGGATTCTCTTTGTGAGGTATTTTTGTGGCCTTCCCAGTTGGTGAAGGTGTTTGGAGAGGTACATACCAAATGGGCATTTTGTTCAGTTATTGGCCTAAACAAGGAGGAGTGCAGTCAGGTAATAACCTCCTTTTTTCTGGATGTAATCCCTTTACTTATGAGATGAACCAAGTAAAAGGCTTTTCAGACCACTGCTGCTACATGACAGTCAAATGTGAGATTGCTGACAACCTGTGTAGCCAGATCTCTCACCACATGTTGTGTGTTTAGTGGATTGCTGTTGATGAGGTAATCAGTAGGAGCTGTGTTTTTGCTGAATGGCATATTACTACATTTTTTGCACTTAACTTAAGGCCATGACTTTAGCACCAGTCATTTGTTGCTGTGAGACCCTCTTGCAGTATGTTAACATCATTTGGGCAGTGAATGACAGCAAACAAATTTCAGTCGTCCGCAGACTTGGTCAGCCACATGCCTTTTGTCTTTGCCTGGACCTCTGAAAAGTAGATGCCAAACAGTAGGGGTCCCAGGCAGATCTCTGGGGGGCACCTCTAGTGACAGGTCTGCTGTCGGTGGTGGAGGTGCCTGATTTGACCTATTACCTGTCCTTTGTTGAAGTTCTTGCTGAGGATCCATCTGTAATGCCACGTAGGTTTATAGGTGTACTAGGCTAATGGCCCTGGAGCCTATGTAAGCCTAGTGCAAGAAGATTCCCTGGCATCATGCTGCCCAAATTTAGTTTGCATGCAGTAACTTTGTTGATTTGTCCCCTCCAACCTGTTTGCTGATGTAGCCATCACCACTATGAACAGCACTGGGCTCAGAGCTGAAAACTGATGTACACCACCTCCCACCTGTAGCCCCTCTGTGAGACTGAACACTGTTCATATTTGAGTCATTAACTCCTTGTACACAACCTGCACCAATCCTACCGATTTTTTTGGGACTTCCTATCACTGGATGACTGCCCAAAACAGCTTTCTTTGGATCTTGTCATATGTTTTCTCCAAGTCTAAAAATATACAGCTGGACTCTGTCCTCATCTCTAGCTTCTTTTCAACTGTCTGTCACATCTCATTGCAAATATTGGGTCATTTGCACTGCATCCTGATCTGAATCTGAGTTGTTCATCTTCCGTCTTACCTTCGACTACTCTGTGTATTCATTTATCAGTCACCCTCTTCCGAGCTTTCCTGCAGTGTGACAGGAGATTGATAACGTCAGTATTGCCTACAGTTGTGAATGAGCACTTTGTTCTTCAGTACTGGCACTAGTATACATATTTCCCAGTCATCAGGGATACATCTTTTTCTCCATAGTGTTATGAGTATCCACAGGAGCCATTTCTCTCCTAACTTGCCCAATATCTTGATCATATACGCTGTGACCTCATCTGAGTCTGCTGCTACCCAGACTGCATTTTCTTTAATGTTGTTCTTACTTCTTCTAGGGTGGTCTCCTTATCTTCTTTCATCATAGGCTGTGTCTGGGGTGGTACAGCTTCTGTTGGGTTTTCTTCATTCAAAAGCTGCTGAAAGTACTTCTTCCATATGCCTTTGATCACCTGTGGGATGGTGATTAGATTGTTGCTGGCATCCCTTATTGACTACCTTGTTTATCGTTCTGTCCTTGCCTTGCAGCCTAATACAGTTTCTTTGTGCCATCTACTGAGTCACCTTTCAAAAGATAGTAATGTGCCTCTGATGTCTTGTTCTTTGCCATTGAAACTCCTCCCTTAGCCTCTTTGTTTGCCAACCATTATTCCTTCTTAGAATGGTTTGTCTTTTCTACCTCCCACTTGTTCATGCACTCTTCCTTTAATTTAATGTATTTTTGGACTTCTGAATTCTACTACCAGATTTTCTTATGTATTGTATAGGTTCATAGGTTCATAAAAGTTTACTAGGATTATTGCTATAGGGACTTTACAAACCTATGGTCGTTATTCGCATAGCAAGCCTATGATCAGCACTGACTACCCTTGTTCATGAGAGACATAGGTGCTAACCCTGGAGTGAATTTACAGTCCCCCATCCAGTTGTTTAGGTTGAGCTTGAAAAGGGTCATTGAGGAGCTCTGCTCCATGTGAATTGTGAGTTTATTCCAGAGGAGCAGCAATTTCTGGGAGATATAGTGGTCTCTCCAGCATGTTCTATTAATATCACAGGCTAGGTTGATATCCATGAAGTGAGTGATTTTTGTCCCATTTGATTTGTGGATATGCAGCATTTCCATTAGGACAGGGTCAGAAACTGCTCTGTAGGCAGACACAGTTCACCTCTCAGCAGCCTGTAAGATACAGAGTACAGTCACAGGGCTTTCAGCTTTCCAGGTAGGTCATGTTTTGGAGGCCCTAAATTTTCTTGGTGAGAAACTTCTGTGCTCTCTCCAGCTGTTGCAAGTGTCAGGTGAAGTAGATGCAAAAGAGAGCACTGTACTCTATTAGTGGTCTGATGAGGATCGAGTACAGAGGAGTTATAACATACTTAGTCTTGGATGTGATGCCTTTCCTTATGCGATGCGTAATGTAGGAGGCTTTCCTTACCACTGTGGACACATTGTGATCAAAGTTTTGAGTGCTATCAACCTGTGTTCCCAAATCTCGTACCAGTGGGTTTGAGCTTAGGGGGTGCTGTCGATGTCGTAATTTGCAGGGAATTCCTCTTTGCTAAATGGAATAATAATACACTTTTTTGTGTTTAGATTTAGTCTGTAGTTTTGGCACCAGTCACTTGTCTGTGTTAAACCCTTTTAGAATATATTAACATCATTAGATGACTTAATGATTGTATCCATTTTGCAATCATCAGTTTACTTGGTAAGCCACAGGCCACCTACTTTTGCTTGAACGTCCAAGAAATAGATTCCAAATGGTAGAGGGCTAGCACAGATCCTTGTGATATGCCACTGGTAGCTGGTCTAGTGGTAGAGGTGGAATCCCTAACTTTGACAATATGTGTTCTGTCGATGAGCCAGTTGGCTACCCATTTAGTGATGCAAGGGTTAATCCCCAACTGGGAGAGTTTCTCAATGACACGAGTGGGGGATTGTTGGCTAAGTCAAGATGGGCAGTATGAACTGTTTTGCCTTCATCCAGGGCTTTATTGACACTCTCATAGGATCATAAGAGATTACTAGGCTAATGGCCCTGGGGCCTTTACAAGCTTGGCCAAGAGTTTATCCCCAAAAAAGAAACCTCAGTCAGCACTTGTCTCCCCTGTAAATGAGGGACACAGTTGGAACCCTTGGACAAATTTGTGGTTTCCCATCCACTCATCAAGATTGTGGTTGAAGAAGGTCAGTGAAGTACTCTGTCTGCTGTGTATGGGAAGTCTATTCCAGAGATGGGGCAGCCTCTGGGATGCAAACCTGTCTCTCTCCAGCAGGTTGTGTTAATGTTGCTTATTAGATTTAGGCTTTTGATTGGGTAATGCGTGAGGAGTTAGACTTTTGGATATGGAGCATTTCTAGTATGACAAGCTCTGAGATTGCCTTGTAGGTGAGACACAGATCACCTCTGAATAATCTGTACGTTACCGAGAAGAGTGATAGTGATTTGAGCCTGTCCACATAGGACAAGTGTTGGATGCCATGGATTCACTTTGTGAGGTATTTCTTTGGCCTTTCCAGCTGGTGCAGGTGTTTGGAGAGGTACATACCAAATGGGGCACTGTACTCAATTATTAGCCTAATGAGGGAGGAGTACAGAGAAGTAATAACCTCCTTTTTTCTGGATGCAATCCCTTTACTTATGAGATGAACCAAGTAAAAGGATTTTCTGACCAGTGCCGCTACATGACAGTCGAATGTGAGATTGTTGTCAACCTCTGTAGTCAGGTCTCTCACCACATGTATGTTTAATGGATTACCGTTGATGTGGTAATCAGTAGAGGCCATGTTTTTGCTGAATGGTATGATAATACATTTTTTTGCATTTAACTTAAAGGGCATGACTTTGGCGCCAGTCATTTGTCACTGTGAGACTCTCTTGTAGTATGTTAACATCATTTGGGCAGTCAATGACAGCACCTAACTTTCAGTCATCCACAATATTGGTCAGCCACAGGCCTTTTGGATGTCTGAGAAGTAGATGCCAAACAGTGGAGGTCCCAGGCAGATCCCTGGGGAGTACTTCTAGTGACAGGTCTGCTGTCAGAGGTGGAAGTGCCTAATATGACCTATTACCTGTCCTTTCCTGAAGTTCTTGCTCAGAGTCCATCTGTAATGCTTGCATACAGTAACTTTGTTGATTTGTCCCCGCCAACCTGTTTGCTGATGCAGCCATCACCACTATGAACATAAGTGGGCTCAGAGCAGAACACTGATGCACACCACCTCACACCTGGAACCCCTCTGTGAGACCGAACACTGTTCATATTTAAGTCCTTAGGTCCTTGTACACAACCTGCACCAAGCCTACCAATGTTTTTGGGACTTCCTGTCACTGGATGACTGCCCAAATCAGCTTTCTTTGGACCTTGTCATATGCTTTCTTCACATCTAAGAATACCCAGCTGGACTCTGTCCTCATCTCTAGCTTCTTTTCAACTATCTGTCTCATCTCATTGCAAATATTGGGTTAGTTGCACTGCATCCTGATCTGAATCTGAATTGCTCATCTCCCATCTTACCTTTGACTACTCTGTGTATTCATTTATTAGTCACCCTCTTCAGAGCTTTCCTGCCATGTGACAGGAGATTGATACTTCTGTACTGCCCACAGTTGTGAATGAGCCCTTTGTTCTTGATGGTCAAATGTGAGATTGTTGTCAACCTGTGTACCCAGTTCTCTCACCACAGGTTGTGTGCTTAGGGGGTGTAGTAATCAGTAGGGACCATGTTTT
Source organism: Protopterus annectens (assembly GCF_019279795.1). Lineage (NCBI taxonomy): Eukaryota > Metazoa > Chordata > Ceratodontiformes > Protopteridae > Protopterus > Protopterus annectens. Next base: position 1,139,103,668 of record NC_056726.1, on the reverse strand, counting down.
TGCTGAATGGTATGATAATATATTTTTTTGGCATTTAGCGTAAATCCATGACTTTGGCACTAGTCATTTGTTGCTGTGAGTCCCTCTTGCAGTATGTTGTCATCATTTGGGGAGTGCATGACAGCATCCAGCTTACAGTCATCCACAAACATGGTTAGCCACAGGCTTTTGTCTTTGCCTGGACCTCTGAGAAGTACATGCCAAACCGTAGGGGTCCCAGGACAGATCCCCGGGGAACACCACTAGCGACAGGTCTGCTGTCAGAGATGGATGCACCTATTTTGACCCTGTGGGTTCTATCTGTGAGCCAGTTGGCCACACACTTGATGGGATAGAGATTTATGCCAAGTTGTGTTAGCTTTTCAATGATGCCCTTTGGGGAATGATATCAAAGGCTTTCTCCAAGTCAAGGTATGCTGTATGCACTGACTTTGACTCATTCAGGGCCTTGGTGACACTCTCCAAAATGTCAGCTAGTTCAACAAGCAAGATCTGCCCTTGACAAATCCGAAATAGGTGGGGTCAAATGCTTGGAGATTGCCTATGTCCTTGTTTATGAGGTCCATAATAATATGCTCTATGGCTTTACAGGTCAGACTTGTCAAGCTAATGGGATGATAGTTTCCAGGGTCAGTAGTGGCACTACCTTTGTGCAAGGGGATGACAATGGAAGTTCTCTACTCAGCTGGAATAAAGCCTGTACTTAGGCTGTGGTTGAATAGGGTGCTCAATTGGCAAAGATAGTTCTTGCTGGAGATGGTGCACAATACAGCCTGGGATACTGTCAGGTCAAATGGAAGCTGTATTCTTTGCCTTGGATATGGTCTTTAACACTTGATCTATGGAGATATGAGGTGCAGGACAAGTACTGGGGATGTCAAATGAGCCTTTGGGGGGACAGGGGGATGAAATGTGCTCTGAACCTGTCTGCTAGCAGGTTGGCTAAGTCAACAGGATCAGTGTAAGTGGTACCATTAAGAACTAATTCGGAAGAAACCTGGGATTTGCCATGGAGGTTCCTGACAAAACCGAAGAAGGCTTTGTGGTTTTCCTTTGTTTCGGTGGCTAGTTTTGATTCTTAATTGGCTTTATAGGTTTTCACTAGTGATCTAATTTTCTTGTTGAGGCTAAGGAGGAAGTTTTTCCAATTAGGAATTTGTGCCTTTTTACCCTTGGACAACAGTTTCTTCCTTTTGTTGTGAAGCCTGTTGATAGATGATGTCCAACAGATAGGTTTGTGTTTCCTTGAGGTGCAGGTTTTAGTTCTGTTGGGTATGGCTGAGTCCATGCAGTTGTACAGGTGCTTGTATACTGTATTAGCATACTGTTCTGCATCTTCTGAGGGAGACAGTAGTCTGAAGCTACTGATACCCTTCCTTAAGAGATTGTAGTCAGCTTTTGAGAAGTTTTTTTAGCCTGTTTATGGCTGGGGGGTTGAGCAGGAAAGAAACTTCGAATGAGACAGACTGATTTTCTGAGCTCACCAGAGAAGGACTTACTATGGGGCTGGTGCAGCGGTCACCCATGTTGGTGAGAACCAGGTCTAGAATGCTATCTCCCCTTGTGTGGTATGAGATGAACTGGTCTAGAGTGTTAGAAATTATGAAGTCAAGGAATCGTTGGGTGAGTGCATTAGTGCATTAATAGTTCACCCAGTCTGTGGTGGGTTAGTTGAAGTCACCAAGGTTCAGGATGTTAGGGAGTACCTTGAGGGAGTCAGGTAGGTCCACACTGGAAGAGTGGCTGTCTTGAGTCATGAAGTGGGGTCTATAGCTGGCTATAACTCAAATGGATGTCTTGCCAATTGTCATTTGCAGCTGGAGTAGTTCTAGTGCACCATGCTGCCAAACCAGTATGGTGGTGTGCTTGTCTTTAATGAACATAGAGACTCCTCCACCTTCAGTCTTCCCAACTTAATTTTGGGGTCAGAATGTGTGGAATGAGGTGTAGCATGGTAAAGCAGGGGTGCTGTCCGCAGCCTTGAACCAAGATTCTATGACTTCACAGAGGTTGGCATCTTACAGTGCAGGTTAAGGCACCTAGAATTAAGCAGCATGACCTTCAGTTGCTTTTTTGACAGATCTTTTAGGTTGGAAGAGTTGTCTTTGGGACATTACCTAAAAAAGGCACAAGGGGAGGCAAGAGCCTTGGCCAGAATCCAGAATCCCAGGTGTGACAGGTGGAGACCATCTCTGGCAAAGTATTGAGGCCTCTCCACCATGGCATTCCAGGCAGACAGGTACTGGATCTCCCTGGAATGACGCCAGAAGCTCAGTCAATTGTTGAAGTCAATTATTTTTTGTTTGGATTGTGGTATAATTCTTGGCGAAGGTAGGATCCTGCATAGGGCTTGGGTCATACCTGCCTGGGACATATACTCTGAGAGCTCAGTCATGTGTCTCTTTATATAGACCAGGGAGGTACATCTCAAGTCATTCACACCAACATGGACAATGACAGAATCATACTTGTACCTGTTGTGGAGAGACTTAAGTGTGAGCATGATGTGGTGGATTCTGGCACCTGACAGACAACTGACTGTCACCTATGACTAGTGTGTTTGGTTTATTTTTATGCCTTATAGGCTGTGTTGGTTTATTGTTATGCATTGTGGGCTGTGTTTATGAAACACTGGTGTTTTGTCTGCTGTCTTTGATGTGTTTAGTGTTTGTGTGGAATGTTTCTGAGTGTGTATTGGAGGTCTCTGCTGTTAGGTAAGTTTGTATTGAGGACCTCTGCATAGGTGCATGTGTGTGTTCTTGGCTATGTGATGTGAGTGGCGTGGTGTTTGTGCTGGCAATCTCCTCTTTGTCAGTAGTACTTACTGTGGGGTGAGAGAGCATGGATCTCAGGTTACTGATATAGATGCATTTCTCGCTATAGATGAATTATGTGCTAGGAGAAAAGGGTTGTCAGTGAACATGAGGAAGTTACTGTATCAATATGCCCATGTCCACCAGACTGGCCGGAGAAACTGATGGGAATTGTCCAGACATAATGTTCTGAAACTTGGATGGACTTATGGAGAAAGGGTTTTGATAAGGGTTTGTCCACAAGAGTGTAGACCACAAAACCTTCTTAAATGTAAAATAATTGTCCTGACACCCAAGTGCTAAAAGCAAAACTAAGCGGCTTAGAATAACAGACAAATTTAATCAGGCTATGAACAAGCAGTAATAAATGCAGCAGAATAAAACACTCAAACACGTAAGAACAAGCAGCAAAGCAAAATAAGTTAGTAAAGTAGGAAAAACACAATTACAGTAAAAACAGCTGAATAAAGTGTAATTTTTTTTCTCAAGAAGTCCACCATATTTAATAAGCATGATCTACCCTTAATGAAGTCAAACTGGGTCATGTCAAGAGTTTGAAGATCACCTTTGTCCTTGATAAGGTCCATGATGATTCTTTCAATGGCCTTGCAGATAAGGCTGGTTAGACTTATGGGTCTTGCTAAGGTGAAAACATATTAATCATGAAATAAAATAACTTCAGTCTCTGCAGAGGTTAACCATTTATTAGGTCACTCATGTGTGGGAGTCAAAACCAAAATCAGTAATGTCTCCCTGAACAATTGCATCCAGGTGTTTTTATAAGAAAATACAAGTGAAAATTACGTGCATCTATCAATCCATTGCCAGCATACAATAAAAAGTTGTTTACTATTACGATGATCTGTAAATTCAGTTATTCATTAGAACAGTACTTCTTCTCTCAGCTTTTCTAGTTAGGGGTCGCCACAGCGGATCACCTGTCCGCTCATGATTGGCAGTGTATTTTTTTACTGTGTCGAGTTGCCAGCCCAGTGCCCAACCTTCCATAGAAGGCGCACACATGCACGCACTCATGCCTAGGGCCAATTTAGAGTGTGCAATCCACCTAAAAACAGTACTAAATAACTAAAATCAAATACATCAATGTGCTAGAAATTGGTTAGTTAAAACATCCTTTTCCCAACTCATCATTAGTAATGTTACAATGGTGAAATGTTTTCATGAGAAACTTGAAGGAATGCAGTCTTAAGCAGACTGATACATTTTAATCTGTTCACATGTTCCGGCTATCTAGCAGTTTCAGCAAAATTCATAAACTTGCAGACCACAATATGTCACACACAGTTTCACTTCCTGTTTAACTGCAGTATGAAGTTTAACTCTTTACAAACCCTCATTTGATGCTAAGAAAGCATCACACCCTTTTAATATTATTCATACGTTTTCCAAAAATCCTTAAACAACAATTCATCATCTTGACATTCATTAGTACATTCTGCAATTGATACCATTTCAAACTCTTTAGTATTTAAAATTTGTAATACTGTTTAAATCTAGATGCAATTAGTTTTGTTATTAAAGCTTTACATAAGAATAGGAACAAAAATACACGTATAATGAGAATAACAATACACATAAGAAATTTCAACAAGCTTCCTTCCCATCCTGAAAACAAGTTGGTTAACCATGCCCATTGTGAACTCTCTGCTTCTTTGGTATTTGACAGTTCAGCAATTTTCTGGATAATTTCCAGATGGCTACATATGGCATGTTCATTATTAGAAACAAAATGCACAGCATTCCTTGTAGACAAGCACACAAACACCCCATTTAGCCGCAAGCACAAAATTATAATTCTATTTTGTAACAGCAGCATGCATAGCACTCATTTCTACATTAATTAAACTAATGGCCTCAAACTTGGCATTACTTAATACTTCTAGTAACTTAGATAATTTTCTTAATTCACAGATTGATTTGACAGTCCCATATAAAGGTAGTATTCCTGCTCCAGAAATTACATCATCAGCAAGGTCCATGTGAGAAAGTCCTTTCATAGCTGTTTGCTCTAAATCATGATGATAAATCCACGAAGCATCAACTTTTCCAACTGGAATTTTCACAGTTTGTGTATCTCGTGCATTATGAATTTTATTTCTAGGCAAAGCATTAACATATTGTATGGCTGGGAGAACTTTACCAGTGTAACAAGTCCCTCAGCAGTTCCCTGACAGCCAGGGATAAGTGAAGTTGGCACAAATAAAATAATAGCCTTTAAAAATAACTATACATTTTACTGCAGGTCCACTGTACATTTTTATGGTTACAATACATTTACTATGTCTAACTTCCACAGTTCCATTTTTAGCATAGCATAGCAATTCCAGATCTCTGTGCTTGGATTGAACACTATAAGCCAGATATGGTAGCAGCAACTGAGACTTGGCTAAAACCTTATATTAAAAACTCTTTATTCCTCCCATCAGGTTTTTCTTGCCTGAGAACAGATAGGCCCAGAAAAAAGGTGGGGGCATTGTTCACATCTACCGTAATACTTTGAATATAGTCCCATATAATAAACCAACTCCCACATTTTGCACAGCTAAAATACTAATATCCTACTTGAAAATGAACAACAGAAAAAGCATCTGCATTATAGTCACATATAACCCCCCTGGGTAACAATATCCCAATACTTGAAGAAATACTAAACTGGTCATCCAAAACTATAGAAAATGAAACAATCATATTTGATGATGTGAATATTAACTGGTTAGACAATATACATCATCACCCAACAAATAGTATCAACCTATTTAAGTATGCCCAGCTCATTACTAACATAACAAGACCCAACAAAAACAATGGCTCAGTGTTAGGGCCTTGTCCCTGACCATAGTAAAGTCTCCTCCACTGGCACTCTACCTAACAGCATTAGTGATCACATACCAGCATACATAATTCACAAACCAACTCCAGTGCTTAATATACACTACTATAAGCATACCCGAGACCTATCCCACTTCTGCCCAACTACCTTTAACTATATCCTACGAAATATCAACTGGCATCCACTTAAAGTCTTAACACTGAATGATGCTGTTGAATTCTTTATTCCTTCATGTACTTGACAATCTTGCTCCTCTCTGACATAGGAGAGTGAAAGCCAACCAGGCCATTTGTCTTACCAAATCCACCAATTGGCTTATGAAAGCTAGGGATAAGTCATGTCAATTATGGCATACAAGTAAAAGCCTTGCAGACTTCACTCAATACAAACAACTGTGTAATCAAGTAAAGCGACTTGTCATAAAAAATAAACAACACTACTATACTACTTTGCAAAATGGCCACATGCAAAATCCTAAAACATTCTAGAAGTCCATAAACTCTCTATTATACCCTGGCAAGAGCAATAATCCCTCTCTTGATCCAGACATTGCCCCAGCTGAAACTGCCTCATTCTTTAAAAACAGTACAGCCAACCTCACTGCCAATTTCCCACTAATCAACCCACTGCCCCCAGACCCATCTACTACAACAAGACCAAACTTCGCTGTCATACCCATACCTACCTCCACCATAAAGAAACTCCTGCTTAAACTTAACCCTGGATCAAATGCTCTAGATAACTTACCATGACACTGCCAGCCCAGCTATCATGAATTTTGTAAATAATTCTATGTCATTTGTCAATATTAGTATGCTTCATATGCTTGCCTTACAAATTTAAGAGAGCTATATGTTATGTGTATATTAAACTACTGATGCAGAAGTGTATGTTGAACAGGGTTTGTACAGTACTGAGCTTCAAGAATGTAACCACAGTGTAACCTACTGGAAAAGAACAGAAATGTATATAAACTATATACCTTTGCAAATGTATGTTTTAATAGTAGAAGCCGGAACATATAGAGTTAACTAGCAAAACTTCAAGAAAATAAGTTGAAATTGAAGTGTTTTGCGATTGTGTTATCTCTCAGTTTCAATCCAGCAAGCAGACACACTGTCTAGAGCTAGGAGTTTTTGTATTGTCTTGAAACGGAAATAATTATTAGGTTTCAAATGTAAAAGCATTTCATTGTTTTACGACTTCCATGTTCTGCAAACTTCTGATAGATGTGTACTTCTCACACAGAGAAGTTAAAATTCTCTTCATATCTGTTATCCAGAGAAGTGAAGTCAGGTGACAGAGTGATGTCATCCAAGCTAACCCAGCAGTAATGTTTATTATTAATTTAAGAACTCTTTCAGAGAGAGTCTGAGCATTTTGTATTTTGTCTTTGACCCGGAAACATCCATCACCTCTCATCTGCATTTGCCTTGCTAATAGTAAGTTACTAGGGTATGGTAATTGCTTTTAGATATAGTTAGGAATATAGTAAATATTAGTTTAGATGCATTCTGCATTTATGAGAGACTGTCCTGCAATGTTGTTTTAAGACATTTCCTGTGATTCTGAACTCAGAAGTAACTGTGTTGGATTTAATGTGTATTGTCTCGTTCTTTCATTATTTCTTATTAAGTATATTTAAACCTATTTTTGTGGCTGATATTTGTGAGACATATTTAAGCTCTTAAGGTACTTGCATATGTATTTGCTGACACTGTACAGGTTACTCCTAAATAGCCTTTGTCCTGGTCAGACTACCATATGGATTAATAGTAACATTACACAGTAGAATTGCTCACCCTTTATAAGGGCCTTATAGTAGCTGATAAGTAGGGTTTGGTGGCAGTGATAACTACCTTATAATTTGGGTAGAAGGGGGCATAGCTAGTAAACCTGTGCCAGCCTTCCCTAAGAGTGTCTGAGTGTTTGTATATAAATCAAATCACAAAGTGTGTGTGTGTGTGTCAGTTACATGGTCAGGGACACGAAACACTTGTTGGGCAGAGAGGGTGCTGGAAGTCTTGGCTTGACCCCTTAGCTGGGATGTTAACCCTATATTTGTGCCAGTGGGGAGTCTTATTTGGGATCTGGAGAAAGAGGGTGAAACCAGCCCCAGACTGACTGTGATCTCTGCATGCTCTTAAGGGAAATTGTACTTTACTGTGTGTGTACTTGTCATCCTCCCATTGTGTAGATCTCTCACTGTTGCCAGGGGTGGGGATTGAGGATCCTTAATTACTGGGTCAGTGCAGGGGTGTCACATATTAATTGGTTAGCAGTGGTGAGATATCCACATCACATATTAATTGGTTGACAGTGGTGAGATAGCCACATCACATACTAATTGGCTTGTAGTGGTGTGGATATTGAATTCCTGTAGCCTATGTACAGTGGTCACTAAAGGTGTTTGTGCTCTCAGTCAGCCATGCAGTGAACATCCAGAATCATTTCGCAGTTGTTTTATTTTTTTTTTAACGTAGTCAGGGAAAGCAGGGAACCATCTCAGCAGAGGAGTATAGCAAGCTGACAAGGAGCCATTTGGCTGAGATGTCTCTTGCTAAAGGACTTGTGCATGCCAGCCTGACTAAAGCAGACATGACTGCAGCTTTAGTCACAGCTGCATCACAGAATAGCAGCCAGGAGGACAATCAGACTGGCCGTGGAGATGTTCAGCTCTCAGAAAATGGGCAGCTCAACCTTTCCACAGAGTACTTAAAAATCCATCTGGAGTTAGAGACTTGAGCTGGAGGCCAAGTGTTTGGAAATAAAGGCAACTTAGAGACTGAGATGTCTAGATACTGAGGAAAATAAGAAACTGTGATGTCTGCAGGCTGAGAAGAATGAGAGGCAGAGGCAACATGAAAAGGAGATGCTGAGTCTTTGCCAAAGTCATGGAGGTAATGGGGAAGGGAGTAAACAACCCCAGAAGCAACAAATATCAGTAAATTTCTTCCACAATTTACAGAGGGTATTAATTTTAATAGTTTCATTCATGTGTTTGAGAGGGTATGTAAACAATATAATGTTGACCAAGGGATCTGGGTACATTTGTGACCCCTTTACTGCGTGGTAAAGCTGTAACCACTATTTCTAAACTATCTGATACTGATTGTTTAAATTATAATGTAAAGAACTGTCTTTTAGAATGTTTTAAGTTAACACCTGTAGCGTATAGGAAAAAGTTTTGTAAGTATAGACAGAAGGCAGATAAGAGTGTGTGAATATGTTGCTGAACTAAGTACTTATTTTCATAGGTAGGTGAGTGGATGTCAGGTCACCAGTTTTGAAGGGATGGAAGACCATCTGGTGAGGGAACAAGCCCTTAGCACTTTGCCTGAGGAGATGACAATATGGTTAGCTGATAGTTCACTACTGCAGATGAGTTGGGGAAGAAGGGAGACCTATAACTAGCAAGCAGGGCATCACTGCACAGGAAAGGCACACCCAGTGCTGCTCATGAGTCTAAGGGAACCCATGGTGGGCAGCCCAGACTGCCCCAATAGAGTTCACCAGTAGCAGGGGAAGCCACTAGTCCAGGTACACATCCAGGACCAAGGGTTAAATGTTTTAAATGCAGCCAGTGGGGCCATGTAGCCTACAGATGTCCAAGGAGCCAAGGTGGGGAACACAAGGTGGGAGAGCCTGTACGTGGGAATGACAAACTGCCAACAGTAGGTTGTCTCGAGACAACAAGGGTACCAAAGTACCCCAAGAGGTTATATCCCATCTTAGTGAATGAGAAAGAGACCATGGCTAAGAGAGAGATACAGCCTCTGATCTAACAATTGTGAAGCCTGCAATGGTTACAGAGGAGCACTACTTGGCTGGGCAGTCTACTCCAGTCAGAGCTTTAGAAAGGACCACATTCCAAATACCTTTGTCTAGGGTTCACCTTGACTGGGAGGGTAGAAAAGGAAGTCAGCAAGTAGGTGTGTTTGAGGATATCCTTCAGATGTCCTGGTAGGGAATGATTTTGATAATGCAGTACCGTGTGTGTGTGTGTGTGTGTGTGTGTGTGTGTATGGAGTTACACACCTGTCAGGCTGGAGACAAACATGTAGGTCTGTTAGTTGGGGAGAGACCCAGACAGATTGGACACTTGATTGGTGAGGTGGTTACTTCAGGGAGGGAGCTACCCTGTAGCAGTGAGACTGAAGGTGAGGCACAGCTGCGTGTGGGTACTGATGTTCCCTTGGACAGAGAGACTACATGGGCAGAAATGAGTAGTAGCACCCAGGCTGACAGTGAGGCACTGCTGTCAGAGGCCACCAGACTTCCTTGGAAGGGGAGCTGGGAAGGGTTGCTAAGAGATAGTTGAGACAGACTCAGCTCTCAGACCCTACATTACAAAGCCAGAGGGAGATCGCTAGTGAAGTACCTGATTCTCAAGGGAAGGGGGAATCTGTATACTGGGACAAAGGGTTACTGTACAGAGAGTGAACCCTGAGGACTAGAAGGTGAGAGAATACAGCAGTTGGTAGTGCCGAGAGCCTACCATCTGGCACTTATAGCCATAGCCCATGATGTTTCCTTTGCCAGTCATATGGGCGTAACATGTATGAAGAGACATATTATGCAGAACTTCTCTCAGCCTGGGATTTCCAGAGATGTAACAGGGTACTGCAGGACCTGTGAGCAGTGCCAGAAGGTAGGCAAGACAGTAGACAAAGTGAAATCCCCTTTGATACCTTTGCCTGTGATTGACGAGCCATTTCAGAGTGTAGCTATGGATATTGTGGTGACCTCTGAATACCCCAATTTCCACAGGGAAAAGTATATCCTAGTGGCAGTGGATTATGCTATACCCTGAAGCAATGGCCCTGTCCTCCATTGAGGCAGGTGGCAAATGGTTTGTTAGAAATGTTCAGAAATACTGACTGACAGAGGTGCCAATTTCATGTCAGATCTGCTAGCTTGTCTGTGGAAGCTCTGTGGGGTGAAGCACCTAAAGACCAGCCTCTACCATCCCCAGACTAATGGCTTTGTTGAGAGGTTAAACCCTACACTTGCATTCAAGCTACAGGCATTTGTAGACTAGTTCAAGAGGGAGTGGGACAAATATTTGATTCATCTGTTGTTTGCTTACAGAGAGGTTCACCAGGAATCCACAGGCTTTTCACCCTTTGAGTTGCTGTATGGGTATAGGGTGAGGGGACTTCTAGATTTGATTTGAGATGAGTGAGAGAGTGAGCATGAATACCACAAGGAGTCTGTTGTGGCATATGTCCTAAACCTCAGGAGAAGGCTCAGGGAACTCATGGATTTGGACCAAGAGAACCTGGCAGAAGCCAAACAGCAGAAAAGGTCTGGTATGACAGGAATGCTCGAGCTAGAGAATATGCTGTAAGTTAGCAGGTAATGGTTCTCATTCCTGTCAGACACAACAAGCTGCAGACAGCTTGGGAGGGACCCTACCAGGTGGTAAGAAAGGTCAGTCATGTTAACCACATGATAGAACTGCTAGGCAGGAGCACAAATTGTACCATGTTAACATGATGAAACCTTACCATGATAAACAGGCCCTTTTACTATTTGCAGTGGGTGGCAGGTGGAGTCTGAGGGGTATCTGGTGACTGATCTTAGTGAGGCTCGGACTGACACCTTAGTAGAAGGGTTAGCAATGTTCCAGCAGCTATCCCCTACCCAGGTTCGAGAAATCCAAGCAGTGTTACAGGACTTTGGGGACATGTTCACTGGGAAATCAGGATGCACCCTCCTGGTACAGCACCATGTGGATACAGGACCCCAAAGGCCTATTAAGCAGGCCCCTCATAGGGTGCCTGAGAGAGTCAAACAGACTCTGAGGGAGGAGGTAGAGGAAATTTTGGAACTAGGGGTAATTCAGGATTCCAGCAGTCCCTGGGCCTTCCCAGTGGTGCTGGTACCAAAGAAGGATGACATCACCAGGTTCTGTGTGGACTACAGGAAACTAAATAGTCACACAGATTCAGAAGGTTACCCCATGCCTAGGACAGATGAAGCCCTAGAGTAGCTGGGTGGGGATAAATATCTTACCACTACTGAGATTAATAAGGGTTACTGAGAGTTGCTCTTGACTCTCAGTGCTAGAGAGAGGTCAGCCTTTTTGACTCGTTTTGGCTTGTATGAGTTCACTAATATCCCCTTTGGGATGAAAAATGCCCCTGTGACTTTCTAGAGGCTGGTAGATCATATCAGAGCAGGAGATTTTGCCCTTGCTTACCTAGATGATATTGCCATCTACAGCCATTCCTGGCAAGAGCACCTTCAGCATGTCATGGAGGTGCTGGGCAGACTACAGAGGGCAGGATTGACCATTAAACCCAGCAAATATCAGGTGGCTATGGCAGAGGTCTCCTACCTGGGACATAGAGTGGGGAGTGTCAAGTAAGATCAGACCAGAACCTGCCAAAGTGGAAACTATTCAAGCATGGCCTGCCCCTGTTACCAAAATAACAGGTGAGGGCATTCTTAGGGACAACAGGGTACTTCAGAAAGTTTGTCCCAATTATAGTACCATAGCCACTCCCTTCACAGACCTGACAAGGAAAAACAAGCCAGATAAGTAGTGTGGACCCCTGCCTGTGAGCAGGCATTCCAGAAGCGTAAAGGAGCTTTGGGAGTACCCCCTGTGTTAGCCAACCCAGATTACAGCAAATAATTTATTGTGCAGGTGGATGCTTCAAACCATGGGGAGGAAGCTAGCCAGGTTTCCGCAGATGGAGAAGAGCATCCCATGGTATATCTCAGTCATAGGTTCCAACCCAGGGCGGAATGCCATGCAGGTCTAGAAAAGGAGTACTTAGCAATAGTGTGGGCACTGCAGAAACGTCAGCCTTCTGTATGAAAGGAAATTTACTATAGTTACAGACCACAATCCCTTAACGTGGCTACACCGAGCCAGCCAGCAAAATCCCAAGATACTAAGGCCAAGCCTAGGTTTGCAAGCATATGATATGACAGTGCAGCACCGCAGTGGGGATAGCAATGCTGATGTAGATGGGTTCTCAAGACAGGGAATGGGGTAAGATATTCCGAGATAGGCTCAACCCTCTCAAGAAACACTTCTCAAGGGTCACTTGAAAAACTAGCTTTAGTTTTCAGGGGGGGGTTAGAAATGTGACACTGCCAGCCCAGCTATCTGGAATTCTGTGAATAATTCTATGTAATTTGTTAATATTAATATGATTTATATGCTTATCTTACAATAAGGTTACCACCTGTCCCACTTTGCGAGGGACAATCCCTCTTTGGATAGTTGTATTCTGCAAAGATAATGTAAGAATGGCAACTGTCCTGAAATATTAGGGCAAAATTATTTCCTCTATTTTATGTAATAGTTGCATAAAACAGTTATTCTGTATCTAAAACACCTAAATGTTATAAGACACAGAATAAGCAACTAAACTGCTACAAGAATAAGCTTTTTTTAGGCAAAAAAGTGAAGTTCTGTCCCTTGTACTGGCCGTAGTTATGTTTTGGCCTGCAAAATCTGATGTTTGTACCACAATTGTCCCACTTTGGCCATCTGAAAAGGTGGCAACCCTATCTTACAAATTTAAAAGAACTATATGTTATGTGTATATTAGACCAATCGTGCAGAAGTGTATGTTGAACTGGGTTTGTACAGTACTGACCTTCAAGGATGTGTCCACAGTGTACCCTACTGGAAAAGAACAAAAATGTATTTAAATATATTCCTTTGCAAATGTATGTTTTAATAGTAGAAGCTGAAACAAACAGAGTTAACTTGCAAAACAATTGTGTTTTACAATTGTGTTATCTCTCAGTTTCAATGCAGCAAGCAGACACAATGTCTAGCGCTAGGAGTTTTTTTATTGTCTTATTTATTTTATTTATTTTATTTTATTGCATTTGATAACTGGGAATGTCCACTGGGCCTGAAATAAGCTCATTTTCAGTGGTGGTTTGGGGAGAAAATCTCCATAAGATTAAATACAAAGATAAATATTAAAACACATCAGAGAAAAGTTCACAAACATTACATACAAAGAAAGTATTAATTTGCATAACATAGGACAACAAGCAGTAGTATTACATTGAATGAAAAGTAATAAAAAAACAAGAGAGAAAAAGTTACAATCATAGAGATATAAAAGTAGTAAATGGCATATGTTCAAATAACACATGAATGAAATAAATCTACAAAGTTCATAGTGTGCATTCAAATAATGCATGAGTGTAATATATCTGCATTGCCATGGGGAGTTGAGTGCAGTGTAAGAATAGTATGAGATAGAAGGGCTGGAGGAGGACAGTCTAAAGTGGCAGGGAAGCAGTATGTAGGCAGAGAGCAGGGAGGAACTGATAGAGGTATAATACTTGGGAGAGAAATTGGGTGTTGGGGTTGTGTTTTTGGTACAGGCACATAACCAATGTGAGGAGCGATGTAGTTTGAGGGATTTTTTTAAAGGAGATAGGATTGCTGATAGTTCTGACAGAAGGGGGGAGATTAATCCATGCTTTAGAGATGGTATAGGAATACAGCATTTGACTGGCTGTGAGCTTAAGTTTCTCTATGGATAGTAACATTTTATTTCTGGACCTGAGGTGTCGGTTAGACTGGTACTAGGTCAGTATGGAGGTGAGGGAAAGGCAGGTTTCTGGGTTGTAGATGAGCTTGTGGGCTGTAGTTAATTATAGAAAAGTAATGTAGCTAGGGGATTCTAGCCAATTTAGCTGATGCAGAGAGGAACATGGGTAGATCATTTTGCATTTGTAGCAAATTTAGCAATTTTGTTGTAGCAAGAGTCTAGTTTTGTTTTTATGGAGGACTGTAGATTGGTGAGGATGGGAGCACCATATAGAAGTGTTGGAAGCAGGAAAGATGAGGCCAGAGCCTTTTCTGTGAAGCGGATAAGGAAATAGTTGTGCCTATGCAGGGCACCTAGTTTTTTATAGGTTTTTTTGATGTTGCTGTAGATGTGAAGGTTGAAAGTTAATTTGTCATCAATGGTGACACCTAGTAATTTGGTACTGGGAACAACTTCAATGATGGTGTTATTTTGGGAATGGGTAGAGAATATTGACTTGTCAACAGTATTGAATTTTGTGGGGTAAATATTAAAAGATTTGTTTTATTGAGGTTGAGAGTGAGATGGTTTTGGGACATCCAGGTTTTGGGGGAACTAAATGCTTCTTGGGTGAGGTGCTGTAGTGTAGGGGCAGATTTAGCAAAGCAAATAATAGTTGAGTTGTCTGCATATTGGATAACAGTACCGTGGGTGAGAGAGGAATAAAGTTGTTGACAAATATGCTGAGTAAGTGGGGTGCCAGTATTGAGCCTTGGGGGACACATGTATTTGTAGTTATGAAAGGAGAGGAAGAGTGTTGCCATTTAGTAGACTGTTGCCTAGATAGTGGCAAACCATTGTAGGATAGGGGGAGATAGTCCGAGATTATAGGTTCATAGGTAGGTACTAGGCTATTGGCCCTAGGGCCTATATAAGCCTAGCCAAAGGTACCCTGGCTTTCGCCACCCAAGAAAATTATTTTCCTGTGCCACTGTCGAGCAGAGCCACAGAAGTGATCCCTGGGGTGAATTTCCTATCTCCCATCCAATCATCAAGATTTTTCTTGAAGAGTGCTAATGAGGAGCTTTGTTTGATATAGATAGGTAGTTTGTTCCAGAGTATGGGAAGTCTCTGGGACAAGAATCTATCACTCCAACATGTTCTGTTTATTGTGGTGACGAGGCTTAGGTCCCTAGAGTGTGTAGCTCGTAGGGATTGGGATTTCTTTAAGTGGAGCATGTCTAAAAGCTCTGGGTTTGACATAGCTTTGTGTGTTAGGCAGAGATCGTCTCTGAGTAGGCGATATGCAACGGAGTAAAGCTGCAGATGTTCATCGTGCATACAGCTGCAGTCATTACAGATGGGTTATCCTGCCGCCAGGTGGGTCCTTGGTCGGCTGAATTCCAAAGTCTAGGTCCAGCATCGGTTGTCGTTGCTTCTTCCTGACGTCAGTGAGGCAGGGGTATAAAAGAGGCAGCTGACGCCATTTTCTTCAGTCTTTCTTGCCACGCGGTGCCCGAAGCAGAAGCAGTTCGCAAGTGCCAGTCGGCCAGCTCCTGAGATTTACAAAAGTATTTCAGCCGGAGTCTTCTTTAAAGCTAAGTACCCCATTGGGGAAACTTTTCTTGCCTCAGACCGATGTCAGACAAAGTTAAGATGGTCTGCATAGGCCATCTCTTTGAGGCCGGTAATCCTCTTTGTGAGGTATTTCTGTGGCCTTTCCAGTTGTTGTAGATGTCTTGTGAGGTACATACCAAAAGGGGCATTGTACTCTATAATGGGTCTAATGAGTGATGAGTAGAGGGGAACAATGACCTCTCTTTTCCTGGATGAGAAACCTTTTGTGATGAGGTGTGCCACGTAGAAGGATTTCCTGACTACTGTGGCGATGTGATTATCAAAGGAGACACTACTGTCCACCTGTGTCCCAAGGTCTCTTATCACACTTTCGGTGTTAAGTAGATTACCACCTTTGTGGTAGTTCATGGGTACTGTGTTTTTACCAAAAGGGACGACAATGCACTTTTTGGCATTGAGCTTAAGGCCATGGCTTTGACACCAGTCAGAGAGTTTAGTCAGCAGGAGGGAATGGGAAATAGTGTCAAAAGCCTTTGATAAATACAGGAAGAGTGCTGAGTCTAAGAAACCAGCATCTCAAACTTTATGTACTGTGTTGAGGAAAGAAATGAGGGCAGTGTTAGTACTATGACTGGGCCTAAAGCCATGCTGAGTGGGGGAGAGGATTTGGTGTTTGTTTCGGGTGACAGAAGAGTTCAATGTGAATACATTTTTCAAATATTTTGGAGATTGGGGAGAGGATGGCAATATGATTGAAATTAGAGATGTTGGAGTTATTGCTGCCTTTATGAAGAGGAAGGATAAATGCTTTTTTTCCAGATATCAGGTGCGTAGGATTCCAGAATGGACCTGTTAAGGAGGATGCTGATAGGATATGCAATGGAGTAGGCAGAGAGCTGTAAGTATTCAATGGGTAAGTTATCTGGGGCGTTGGTGCAGGGTTTAAGTTTGTGAAGAAGTTTTTGATGGTGGAGGTGGGTATGGGTGTTAGAATGAAAGTGGGTAGATTAGAAAATGAATGTGCAGGTCGAGTTCCTGGTGGGTCAGTTATTATTGGTGGGAAGGTGGTAATAAGTTTTTTTATGGTGTCAATGAAGTATGCCTTAAAGAGGGTGTTTTTTCACTGTTAGGACATGGGTTACTGTTAGTTCTAGGATAGAGAAGGGAGTTGATTGCTCCCCAGAAGTTTTTGGGGTTTAGTCTATGTTAATCTTGGATAGCCTGGAAGTATTCTTTTTTTGTTTTTGGTAACTAGGCATTTAGCCTGATTGTGGAGTTGTTTATAAAGACTGAGGTTGGATAGAGACTTGTTTTTTTTGCTAGGCTTTTCAGGCTTTGTCCCTTGAGGATATAACTTGCTTTGTGGACTTGTAAGCCAAATAGCATGTTTAGCCTTGATCCTTTTTAACTGGAGTGAAGCGCGGCTATTTAGGATCCTAAGAAATGTAGAACTGAACAATTCTACAGCTTCATTGAGTGGGAGAAATTTTAGTGCGCTCTAGTTAGTGTTCTGTAGGATGACAATGAAGGTGTTTGGGGAGAAATGGGCTCGATCTCTGGTGTATCTATATTGGCGTACATTTGGCAAGGAGGTGGGCTTACATATAAATGCTGGAGAGTGATCACTAATGCTATTTGGGAAAGCCCCTGAGGTGGTACTTTTTCCTGGATCAGAAACCAAGATCCAGTCCAAGACTGTGCCTTTGTTATTCTTGTTGGGTCTAGTAATGTTGGGGATTAGTTGAGTATAGATATGAAGCCTAATATCTCTAGAGGGTTTGTTAGTGGAAATATCTAGCCAGTTAATATTGATATCACCTAAGATAATAGTTGCATTTTTTTATATTGTTGGTTGTCAAGGCAAGAATTTCTTCAAGAATAGGAGTATTATTGCCTGGAGAGATGTATACGACTATGATGCAAAGGCTTTTGCGATCATTAAGTTTTAGGAAGGTGACAAGTAGCTCTGCAGTGGAAAAGGTGGGAATTGGTTTGGAATATGGGATTACTGTAAAGGTGCTTAGGAATAATAAGGCGATGCTACCACCTTTTTTTTTTTTTTTTTTTTTTTTTTTTTTTTTTTTTTTTTGTAGTCTATCAGTTCTGAGGCAAGAGTAGTTTGGGGGGAAAAATCAGATACTTTGATGTATGGTTTTAGCCAGGTTTCAGTGATAGCAGTAATGTCTGGATTATACAGATTTAGCCACGCATGCAGTTGTAGAATATTGTTTCTAAAGCTTTGGATATTAATTGTGGTAAAGTTTAAGGATTTTGTGGAGTTAGGGGAATTATAAGAAGGAGGGGAAGAGCCAGGGTTAGGCTGTATGTCACCACAAAGGACTAGTTTACTGAGAACAAGAAAGCAGGTGGATAGGGGCTTCTTTTTTAGATAATGGAAGTATTTGGAATTATGGTTGTATGGAAAGTTGTGGTGTGGGGGGAGGGTGTTGAGTTTCTTTAGTAATATTAATTCTGTACTATAAAGAGTGGAGCATATAACTTGGGAGGGTATATGCGTGGGCAGATGTGGAGGGGGATGGTGTAGGTGGTATGTAATTTGTGTGAAAGTAAGATAGTCTTAGAAGAAGGGAAAGGTAGATGGTAAATGTAAAAAGAAAGATGATGAATATGAGACATAACTATGTGATGTTGTAGTTAAAGACAGCTTGGATGAGAATTGTGGTGTGGAAGTGAGGTTGGGGGAGGTATAGTAGTATAGACGGCAAGGGAAGTCAAAGATGTGACTAGGATTAATGGGTTATGAGAGGGTGGCCTAATGGTTAAGGTGTTTGCCTTACAAACACAAGGTGCAGGTTTTTAGTCTCACAAGGGATAATTGCCTAGGCTTAAAATGGCTCGCAAGGACAGTTAGCTTAGTACTAATCTATGAACCTGTGAGAGAGGACAATCGTACTGGTGGAAGGTGGGGTTAAGGAAAGGTGTGGAGTGTGGAGGGTGAGAAGATTGAGTTTAGGAAGAGAGGAAGGGCTGGAGAGAAAGGAGCTAATGAGGAATAGGTACGTATGTGATGGTTGATGAGGTAGATGGGAGGAGTGTGGAGGGGAGGTCTGTGATTGAAGGATGGATGGGTAGTTGGGGTGAGGATAACTATAAGTGCAATTGAAGTGCGGGTAGGTAGGAATGGTGGTAGGGTAGGGGAGTGAAGTGAGCCCTAGCACAGTGAGGGTGAATGGAATAGGTTCACCCAGCTGGAAGACGCAGGAGTGCCAAAAAAACTATCAGTCAGGTAAAACACAGGGAACTAGATAACAGGTAAGCCATGCTGTAGTTGGATGAGAGACAATCTTCAGAGGGGAAAAAATGAATGTAAGTGGGGAAACTACACTCCCGTATGGGTAAGAACTTTATTACATGAAAAATACAGTTAAAAGAATGTGTTTCTCTTAGGCTTGTATTTGTTATGTTGTTATTAGTTTGTTGTACCTAAAAGAGAGATTAAAAAGTGCAGATGGCTTATTAATAGGTGTCTGCTGCTATCTAGTGGATTTTGAGGGAAAGAAACACCCTAATTGAAATTAAAGAAAAACGTAAAATATTAGTGGGAGACAGAGCAGGGATAGAGATGTCCTCATAGTCCGCAAGCATGCAAGCCCCTATAGCACCAAAAAAATAAACTGCACTAAGAGCTTTAAGCTGTATGATGTCACCTACTCTGTGGGACTAGTTGAAAGGCTCTTCCTAGAAGTCCAGCCGAGGGATTAACAGCTAGTGGTGCATAGAATGGAGTCTGAAGCAGAACTGTAGGATGTATTAGAGATGGGAGGGCAGCCTGGGTAAATGGCATTCATCCAAGCTGTAAAAAAGAGAGAGAAGGGAAATAAGAAACAAGGCAAAGAAAAGGGGCAGATAAAAAGCTACTGTGGGAAGAAGGGACTTAGCAAGGTAGAGAGAGAACGAGAAGCTGGAGGAATAGAAGTCCAGGAAAGGACCCAGGTGGTTACACTACCTTATCAGTACTGTGTGGATAATTGGAGAAATAAGTGTGAAAGCCAGAGGGGGCCAGAGGGAGTGAATTGGGATCTAGTACTGAAGAAGGTACCAGAGAGAAATGGGTTGGGGAGAAGGTAAAAGAGAAATAATATGGCAAAGGACAGAGACAGTAAATGGAAGCAGACTGAAATATCTGCACAGCAGGAGTATAGTTGGAAATTTACGTCAAATATAAGACTAAGATCAGGCAATAGTCCACATGGCTCAAATAAGATTCCTTCCAAAAGCTTGAAACAGAAATATTTACAAGGTTTCAAATGTAAAAGCGTTTTATTGTTTTACAACTTCTATGTTCTGCAAACATCTGAGAGATATGTACTTCTCACACAGAGATGTTAAAATTCTGTTAGTATCTGTTAGCCTGGGAACTGAAGTCAGGTGACAAAGAATGATGTCATCCAAGCTAACCCAGCAGTAATGTTTATAATTAATTGAATAACTTTCTCATAGAGAGTCTGGGCATTTTGTATCTTGTCTTTGACCTGGAAACATCCATTATCACTCATCTGCATTTGCCTTGCTAATAGTAAGTAACTAGGGTACAATAATTTATTTTAGATGTAGTTAGGAATATATATTAAAGATTAGTTTAGATGTGTTCTGTATTTATCTGAGACTGTCTTGCAATGTTGCCTTAAAATATTTCCTGTGAGTCCGAACTCGGAAGTAACTGTGTTGGAATTAATGTGTATTGTCTTATTGTGGATATGGAGAAAGAGGGAGAAACCAGCCGCAGAGTGACTGTGATCTGTGTGTGCTCTTATAGGTTCATAGGCTGGTACTAGGCTATCGGCCCTAGGGCCTATGCAAGCCTAGCCATAACAATTCCCTGGATATTTCTTCCCACAGAATTTACTTCTCTGGACCCCTGTCTAGCAGGGCGACTGACATGATCGCTGGGGTGAATTTCCTGTCTCCCATCCAATCATCAAGGTTCCTTTTGAAGAGGGCCAATGAGGCCCTCTGCTTGACATGTATGGGTAGCTTATTCCAAGGTATGGGAAGTCTCTGGATCAGGAACCTATCCCTCCAGCATGTTTTGTTCATTGTGATGACAGGGTTTAGATCCCTGGAGCATGTGGCTCTGAGGGATTGGGATTTCTTTAAGTGAAGCATGTCCAACAGCTCAGGGTTTGACATGGCCTTGTATGTTAAGCAGAGATCACCTCTGAGTAGACGATATGCCACAGAGTATAGGTGGAGTTTTTTTAGATGGTCAGCATATGGCATCTGCTTTAGGCCTGTGATTCTTTTAGTGAGTCATTTCTGTGGCCTTTCCAGCTGTTGCAGATGTCTTGTGAGGTACATACTAAACAGGGCATTATACTCTATAATGGGTCTAATGAGGGATGAGTACAGTGGGACAATGACCTCCTTTTTTCTGGATGAAAAGCCCTTAGTCATGAGGTGTGCCACATAGAAGGATTTCATGACTGTTGTGGTGATGTGGTTATCGAAAGTGAGACCACTGTCCACCTGTGTCCCTAAATCTCTCATCACACTTTCGATGTTTAGTGTCCTGCCACCTATGTGGTAATTCATGGGAACATGTTTTTTTCCAAAGGGGATAACTATACATTTCTTGGCATTAAGCTTGAGCCCATGGCTCTGGCACCAGGCATCTGTTTCTGTAAGGCCCTTTTGTAGAATATCTACATCATTTGGTGATTCAATAATGGCTCCCAGTTTGCAGTCATCTGCGAACTTTGTTAGCCAGAGTCCCTTAGTCTTGGGCTGTACTTCAGAGAAGTAGATGCCAAACAAGAGTGGTCCCAGGACTGAACCCTGAGGTACTCCACTTGTCACTTGTCTGGAGCTGGATTTGGAGTCAGTTACTTTTACAGTCGGAGTTCTGTCAGTAAGCCAGTTGGCAACCCATTGAGTGATGTAGGGATTTATGCCCAGCTTAGTAAGTTTATCTATGATTCCAGAGTGGGGGATGGTGTTGAAGTCCTTGGTGAGGTCCAGATAGGCTGTGTGGACTGCCTTAACCTCATCCACAGCTCTGGAGACTGACTTGAAGAAGTCAATCAGATTCAGTAGACAAGATCGGCCCTTCACAAACCCAAACTGGGTGGGGTCCAGTGTTTGAAGGTTGCCAATGTCTTTGTTTATAAGTTACATGATAATGCGTTCCATGCCCTTGCAGATCAGGCTTGTCAGACTGATGGGACCATAGTTCCTTTGTCCAAGGTGGATCCCCCCCTTGTGGAGTGGGATAACTGTAGCTGTGCGCCACTCAGTGGGCATGAAGCCTGAGGTGAGGCTATGATTAAACTTGACACTTAGGTGGGGTGCCAGTTCATTTTGTAGTTCATGTAGTACACAGCCTGGGATGTCATCTGGTCCTATGTATTCTTAGCTTTGGAGAGTGCTGTTTCTTCCTGTGTGGCCTTGATTACTGGAATTTGGCAATCTTTTGGTATTGAGATGGGTCCTTTAGGGGGTGAGAGGGGGGGTGAATTTGGCACTAAATCGATCTGCCAGGATATTGGCAATATCCTTGGGATCAGTATACTTAATGCCATTCTGTTGTAGCTCAGAGCAGATCTGAGCATTGCCATTTAGATTCTTGACACAGCTATAGAATGCCTTGTGGTTGTCTTTGGAATCTTTGGAAATTTTATTTTCTTAACTAGCCTTTGAGGATTTTATGAGGGATCTCAGCTTCTTACTGAGGCTGGTGAGGGAGTTTTTTGAATCCTGGGATTTTCCTCTTTTCTGCAACAGTTTCTTCCTTCTGCTGTATAGTTTGTTTATAGCAGGGGACCACCAGATTGGCTTCCTTTTTTTGGAGAAGAGCATCTTGGTTCTATTTGGGATGGCACAATTCATGCACGAGTGGATGTGCTCGTACAGTGCCTTAGTGTAGGATTCTGCAGTCAAACTTTCAGAGCCCGTCTGCATGGGTGTCATGAAGTTTGTCAATTCTGACTTCAGTAGCATGAAGTTGGCTTTGGAGAAGTTTTTTAAGGAGGTTTCTTTAGGGGAAATTGTACTTTACTATGTGCGTACTTGTCATCCTCCCAGTTTGTACGTCCCTCACTGTTGCCACTGGTGGAGATTGAGGTTCCTTGATTACTGGGCCACTGCAGGGGTGTCACACTTGCCACCAAAATTTCTCCAAAAATTAGCATATACTATAGCCTATCCCATTAGTATACTACTAAACAAACCCATTCAAGATTCCTTCATTCCCACCATCTGGAAAAAGGCATTTATCCTCTTTCTCCACAAAGGTGGATACAATAATGATATATCTAACTTCGGTCCAGTTGCCATCGTCCCTCCCATCTCCAAACTTATAAAAAAAATATATCTATAACCACAACCTCCTCTCACCAGCCCAGCATGGGTTTACCTAGTCATAGCACCACCACTGCTCTTATATCTTTCTTGGATACAGTCATCCATGCTTGAGACTCAGGATACCTTGTCTTATCACCATTTCTTGACCTTTCCAAGGTATTCAATACTGTCTCCCACCCACTTCTTCTGACCAAACTCTCCAATTTAAGCATCTCTCTCCCTACTCTAGGCTGGTTTTCTAACTACCTTATAGACAACAAGCAGCCAGATTGCACCAATCCCTCTCTTATTTCCTCAGTATCAATACTGGAGTCCCACATGGGTCTATACAATGTCCACTGCTCTTCAGCATTTTCATTAATGATTTCTATACCAGCATACCCTATGCTAATGTCATCCAATATGCAGATGACTCCACCATCATCTGCATGGCCAAGTCTACTTTAGAACCACTATTAACACAAACATCAAAAAAAAAAAAAAAATCAGAAACTAGGCATCCTATACAGGCACAAACATTTCCTCACCTATGCAGTAAGACTATCCTTTGCCACTTCCTTTTGACTTCCATTCTTGCTCTGTGGTGCACCTCACCTTACTAATATACAGTCCTCTCTTAAATCCAAACTGGACTCATGCTACTATAAAATCACAGAATTTGTAACCAGTGCCAAACAGTGCTCCCACCAATACATATCACGCCAATGTCTAAACTGGCTAGAATTTCCCCATCATCTAACATACCTGCAACTAACTACAGCTCATAAGCTAATCTATAAGCCTTCTAGTTGTGCTGCCCTCTCCTCTCTGTTCACTATGTATCACCCAAATAGACCTCTGCGGTCAGTCAATCAGATGCTTCTTAATGTAGCAAAACCTAACCTTTCAACTGGTCAAATGTGTTACCCATATGTTATAGCAAAACTATGGAATGCTCTCCCTCCTTCAATTAGGTCTACTAGCAACCCGTGAATGATTTAAGACTTTGCTGAAACAACATCTGTTCTCATATTGGCAATGTGCATGTGCCAGCACTGATTATAAAAAATCCAATATTCCTAGCCTTCCTACTTTTCTTCATAGGTTCATAGGTTTATACTAGGCTATCTGCCCTAAGGCATTTATAAGCCTAGCCCAAAGTTTTGTAGCTTACGCCACCTTTTATGTTAAAAAATACTGTGCCCATTAGTTTGTTGTGCCTCTGTCCAGCAGTGACACAGAGATGATTCCCGGGGTAAACCTACGATCTCCCATCCACCGGTCAAGATTTCTCTTGAACAGAGCCAGCGAGGTGCTCTGCCTCACATGGACCGGGATTTTATTCCACAGCATAGGGAGTCTCTGGGTGACAAATCTATCCCTCCAGTATGTCCTATTTATATACGTGCTAAGGTTTAAGTCGCTTGCTCTAGTGGATCTGGTAGATTTGGATTTTTTGAGGTGGAGCATGTCCATTAATTCCGTGTTGGACATGGCCTTGTATGTCAGGCACAGGTCACCTCTGAGCAGGCAGTATGCGACTGAATAGAGCTGGAGTTTCTTCAGTCTGGCAGCATATGACAGATTTTGGAGTCCCTTTATCCTTTTGGTGAGGAACTTTTGGGGTCTCTCCAATTGCTGCAGGTGTCGGGTGAGATACATCCCGAATGGGGCATTGTACTCGATCATTGGTCTGATAAGTGAAGAGTACAGGGGAACAATGACCTCACTTGATCTGGATGTGAATCCCTTCATGATCAGGTGGGCAATGTAGAAGGTCTTTCTAACCACTTTAGCAACGTGAGTGTCAAAAGAAAGGCCACTGTCAACCTGGGTCCCCAGGTTCCTGATAACCTCTTCTGTGCTTAATGGATTGCCACCTATATGGTAGCTTGGGGTTACCTTGTTTTTCCCGAAGGGTATGACTATACATTTTTTGGCATTTAACTTCAGGCCATGGCTCTGGCACCAGCTATCAGTTTCCATGAGACCCCTCTGAAGGATATCTGTGTCTGATGTACTTTCCACTATGGCACCCAGTTTGCAGTCATCTGCAAACTTTGTCAGCCATAGTCCTCCTATGTTTGCCTGTACTTCTGAGAAGTAGATGCCGAACAACAGGGGGCCAAGGACTGAGCCCTGTGGGACACCACTTGTGACCGGCTTGGAGTCTGACATGGCGCCAGCAACTCTAACCCTGTGGGTTCTGTCCTTTAGCCAGTTTGCAACCCATCTTGTGACATATGGGTTTACATTTAAGCTGGTAAGTTTCTCTGTAATACCCGAGTGGAGTATTGTGTCGAAAGCTTTTGCAAGGTCAAGGTAGGCTGTATGGACTGCCTTTCCCTCATCAATGGCCTTGGTGACTGTTTCGAAGAAGTTGACCAAGTTCAAAAGGCATGATCTGCCCTTGACAAAGCCAAACTGGGTCGGGTCCAATGTCTGCAAGTCCCCTATGTCTTTGTTTATGAGTTCCATTATGATCCTCTCCATAGCTTTGCAGACCAGGCTTGTTAAGCTTATGGGGCGGTAATTACCAGGGTCCATAGAGTCACCGCCTTTGTGGAGTGGGACCACAGTTGCCGTACACCACTCCTTGGGCACGTATCCTGTGGTAAGGCTAAGATTAAACAGCTGCCTTATATGCGGGTTTAGTTCCTCGTTGAGTTCGTGTAGCACACAGCCGGGGACACCATCCAGTCCCATTGATGCTGTGTTTTTAGCTTTAGAGAGAGCAGCTTTCACCTGCGCATTTGAGATGTCTGGGAGGCTACACTCCGCTGGGATAGTTATCTCTCCTTTTTGGGGGGAGAGGGGGGTGAAGTTTGCACTTTACCTGTCTGCCAGTATGTTGGCAATGTCTGTGGGCTCAGTGATTTTTGTATCATTTTGGACTAATTCTGAGCATATCTGGGAGTTTCCACCCAGGTTTCTAACATAGCTGAAGAAGGCCTTATGATTGTCTTTTGAATCTATGGCAATTTTTCTCTCAAAGTTGGCCTTGGATGATTTTATGAGTGCTCGTATTTTTTTACTAATAACGATCAAGGGTGTCTTCTCTTTTGTGGATTTTGCTCTATCATGTAACAGCTTTCTCCTCTTATTGTAAAGTTTGTTTAAGGCTGGGGTCCACCAGACTGGACGTTTGCCCTTGGTGGAAAGAGTCTTGGTTTTGTTAGGGATTGCCTGATCCATGCAGTCCTGGAGGTGTTCGTAGAAGGCATTTGTAAGGGCTTCCGCAGCTTGGGTTGTGGTTTCCACTGGCTCGGGATACCACACCAGTCTTGAGTAGTGTGAAGTTTGCTTTAGAGAAGTTCTTCACTGTGGTCTTTTTTGTTAGGGTTGGGGGCGGGATGTGGATTTCCAGTGAGATTAGTTTGTGATCTGATCTCACCAATGAGGGATATACTTCTGGTGTGGAGCATTTTGTCGCCATGTTTGTGATGATGAGATCTAGTATATTTTCTCCTCTTGTGGGAATGGTGACTAGTTGTTCCATGGCATTTGAATTTATGAACTCCAGGAACCTTTGGGCTAGAAAGTTGGGGCTTGAGTAATGTTCCCAGTCTATATTTGGGTAGTTGAAGTCACCCAATATAATGGTGTTTGGAGATGCATTTATACCCTCCAGTGTCTTCAGGAAGGCTGTGTGGGGTTCCTGAGTTTGAGAGGGTGACCTGTAGCATGCTACAAATTGTAGAGCAGTTTTGCCTATGGTTAATTGCACCTGGATGGTTTCCGATGCTTCGTGTGCTGCCACCAACCTGGAGGTGTGGGTATCCTTGATTCCCATCTCACTTATGGCTCAGACTCCTCATACATACATTCAGTGTTTCCAACTTACTAAGTCCAACAATTGCCACCCAACCACACATAATGTACTATATCATTTACCTAACATAGCTTCTGTTCAGTCCTGATGCCTGTATAACAATAGCTCTAAGGCTATACCTGACTTTCAGAATCGTTAATCTGCTGCCCTCCATCTTTCCCTCTCTACTGCAAAACTGCAACGCTGTTTTGTTCACACATTCACTATTATCCCATGTTATCAAATGTATTCTTGTTTGGCTTGCGTACTTAAAATCTAACATCTGTATAACTAGTATTTCTACTTTATTGTATCACCTATTCTGTAAAGTAGTGTTCTGTACCATCCCTGCTTGATTTTTGTATTTTGATTCTGTAGCTTTATCACATTGTTTTGTTTTTTGGAGCATTTCTGCCTGGGCTTCTACTAAAAATGGGCTCACACTGGCTCAGTAGACCTTACAGTAAACAAATGCAAATAGATACAATAAATAATAAATAAACCTTTGACAACTACTGAAAGTTTAAGTACAGCGATTTTACTAAATGTGGTAATATTATGCCAAGAAGATTATCTGCCTCTATATAGCAAAATTTCTGAAAATACTGTCCCCCCCAATTCAGTTTCATTAGCAGGGACTGAAAACAGGGGAAATACCATTCTTATAAGCAGATGGAATATTTTGACACACCCAGCAACTGCTAACATTTAAAGTCTTAGCATACCTGTTTATTACAGCATTGAAAGCGTTACAATTTGGGTGCCAGTGTTGTGGTTTCTGCTTGTTTTTTAATACTCGTCTAAGAAGTTGAACAGTACGTACAGTTTCAGCAGAGATCTAGAAATGCAGGATCAGAAAAAGAATAATACATTATATCATTCCAGCATCAATCGAGTGAATATGAAGTTGAAATGGGTTCAAAATCGAGTCTGTTTTGTGATCAATAATGTGCTGTTCTTTTCCAAACAGGTTCCAAAAGAAATGTTGTGACTTGACTCTCGTGAGCAGTGCTTGGTCATTTGACTCAGGGAAATGTCCTCCTTAGTCATTGTTTCCTTTCTCAAACCCTCTAATTTTTCAATTGGTATAGGAAGAGTTGGGTTCATTGGCTGACAAATCAGCAGCAGCTGATGGGTTGCAGGGAATGCATTGGTCTCCCTCATTTTGTAGGGCAGGTCTGATACTGGGGGCATTAATCCAGGAAGTAGATCTCTAAAGTCAAATTGCTGTAGATGTGGTAAGCAAGACCAGGAAAGGTCCTTAACATCTCGGCTGTAGGGATGTCATCTGGAAAATGATGTGACATATATACAAGATCACCAGGAGAAATGTGGTGCATGGCTTCTGCATCAGGCTGTAGTTGTGCTGAAGATACCTGGAAATGATAAGATAGCAAAACAGATGCAAGATACTTATAATAAGCTAGTATTGTTTCACCGGCTACTTGCAGATCAGGATTTGCTTGAAGAAGGTTAGCTGGCTAAACCAAGAAATGCTCTAAGTTGTTTTAAAGTAAAAGGACATGGTGCAGATTGTATGGCAGTAATATGAGAGGGTAAAATGTGACGTGCATGTTCAGAAATAAAACAACCTAAATATTGAACTTGTGGTTATTAAAGCTGAATTTTATTTGCCTATTGACTTTAAAGCCTAAGTTAGCTAAGGCGGAAAGTAAAAAAAATAGTGTCAGTTTGGCAAACAAAGAAATCGGAAGCTAAAAGTAAATCATGTACATATTGTCTAGGAAAAGACCCACAGGGAAATTGTATTTTATCTAAATGTCTTTTAATTTCTCTGGAAAATAAAGTAGGAGACTCTTCATAGCCCTGTAGTAAGTGTGTCCAAGTATTTTGCTACCCTCTATAGGTGAAAGTGAAAATGGCTGTCTGGATGAATAGGAATGGAGAAGAAAGTTGAGGAAATATCTATAACCGAAAAGGTGGTGGTGGAAGGTGGCATGCAGCTAAGAATGGTAGCAGGGTTAGGGACAACAGGAAAAGAAGGTATAACTAACACATTTACAGCTCTAGGGTCTTGAACAAAAGTGTCTTTACCTGGTTTCGTTACTGGTAAAATGGGTGCGTTACAAGGACCTCTAATAGGAGCAATGATACCTTCTTGTAATAATGTAGAAATAACTGGTTCAATTATTAATGATTCAGCTTGCGACTGCATAAAGAGGATATTGAGCTACCATGGACAGGAATGCATGAGAATTGATGATAATTTGTACAGGTAATGCATCCAGAATAAGTCCGACTTCATTGTCATGTGTGGTCCATAAATGGAAAGGAACAGAATTTAGCAATTCTGGATCAGTATGCTGTACAGGATCAAGATGAGGAAAAAGAGAGAAAAGCAGTCATTCATCTGTGGCATCTGCAAGAGTACACATATGCAACACCAGGGATGTTAGAAATGTCCATAACAGCTCTGAGATCTTATAAAGTAGGATTTTGTAACAGCACATGGCCTCTCAAAATTTTGGCATATTTATCTAGGTTTGTCCTTATTGAAGGAAAGGAGCCTAAAATATTTGGGAAAACTACTGCTGACCACAGGTGAACCACATAAATAGTGGTGTGTACAGCATTATTTTTACCATATGCAGGATTTGAAACTTGCTATAATGGTTGCAAGTGACTCATTTGTGAGTGATCCTCCTATTCAGAGGAAGAAGACATGTCAGTTTTGTCTGGGTTGAATTTGTGTGGTCCCCAATACCCATCCTCATCTGTAATAATGGGGAATTGCTTAAAACATTCACGAAGTCTTAGTTTTTGCTGTCTGAGAAATGAAGCTGATACTCCCTTTTTGTCTCATTTGGTGAACTTTTGAATGGGTACATTGGGATATAGAAAAATTGTTTGGGGCAGTGAAAGGGGTTGATGTCTGGGGTTTAGATGGGCTAGAGGTGGTGAATGACTTGGATGTTTGCCTTGGCTGAGAAAGCAGTGAAGTAGTAACTTCCATAGTGGAAGAAGAAACAGCAGGAATCTACTGGTCAGGGGAGTAGGGTTGTGGAGGGACAGTTGATAAGATTACACAGTCATCATCAGATGACTCATCATAACTGATTTGTAGTATTTCAAGCTCTCTAAGTGGGTAAAGCCCATGACTACCCTTTCCTTGATGGCTTGAACACTGGGATGAGGTTAACAGTTTTATTTGCTGCTTGTAATTAGGTTTTAAGTTTAGCTGCATTCTGTCTTAAACTACGGGCTATGGAATCCATTTTTGTATCTTTACATTCTACTTGTCAGGCTTTAAAAGCCGACTAGCAGTTGCAGGAACTTTGCTACCTTTTTCTTGAAGTATCTTCTGTAAGTTTAATAAAATATTTCTATTAAAACTCCCAGTGGGAGGAAAAGTTAGTTCACCATCATTTTAGTAATATCGTGCTATTTATCTAGAAATAAAAAATGTATCCTTATTATAGTGATGAAACATAAGTCTCACCCGAGTGTTATGTTTTGGTTCATTTAAATTACCCAAATTCACTCCCTTTGCAAAGAAATGATGTAATGCTGTATTATATCTTTAAAAATGATATATCAAGCTCATACAAAATATCCACACTCATTCAAAAGTAAAATTTTTGCTTGTTAAACAAAGTATCCCACACTCATACAAAATGAGACATATTGCAAAGCAGCTGTGTGTTTGCAATGTCATATTACATCTTAAAAAGATATCCCACAATAATATGAATACCCATGCTCATACAAACTGGAGACGTGTTTTACAATAGACCCACGCACTTATACAGAATAGACTTGCCGATTGAAGAAAATTGCCTGGAAAGAATAAGTAAAGGTTAACATGTAAATAGCAAGGTCTGCCATGACTGAAAGGTCCAAATATGGTGCAGTTTGTGAACTAATACTATGGAATGAACACTAGACAGAAAACTGTCAGAGGGCCCAGAAGTATCTATCCACAGCAACAGCCCACACAGGGTTCAGAAAAAAAAAATCTGAGTCTTAAAATAACACCATCTGTTAAGGTAAAACATATTAATCATGAAATAAAATAACTTCAGTTTCTTCAAATGTTGACCATTTATTAGATCACACATGTGGGAGACAGAACCAAAGTCAGTAATGTCTCCCCAAACAAGTACATCCAGGTGTTTTCATAAGAACATACAAATGACAATAACAAGTGTTATCTATCAGCCCAGCATCCAATAAAGAAGTTGTTTACTACTACGATCTGTAAATGTAGTTATTCATGAAAACAGTACTAAATATCTAAAATGAAATATGTGAATGTGCTAGAAATAGGTTAGTTAAAACATCCTTTTCCCAACTCAGCAATAGTAATGTTACAATGGTGAAATTTTCTCATGAGAAACTAGAAGGAATGTGGTCTTAAGCAGACTAACTAATACATTTTAATCTGTTCCCATCTTCTGGCTATCTGACAGTTTAAGAAAAAATCATAAACATGTGCAGACCATAATATGTTGTGCAGTTTTTCATTTCCTGCTTAACTTCAGTATGAAGTTTAACTCCCCCAGGTTGAGCTGATGGACCCTCTTTGCTGAAGGGGATTATCAAGCTTATGTCACCCAGATGGGATTGACCTCACAATCCTTGGCTTAATAGGTCAATGCCTTATCCATTAGACCAGTGGGCCCTCCATCAAGAAGGGAATAACGTTTCATGATGAATCTAGATACTCCAACAGACAAAACCAAATACCGAGCTCTCCTGAACCACCTGCAGAATGAAAAACACAATTTATTAATGCTAGTTCACACCTTTGTAATCAATGCTTCAATAAAATGTTCTATACCAAAAATGCATAAATCAGTATACATCCCACCTATGCGACTTGTTTCTGCTACAGTATGGATGACTGAGTCAATTTTTAAATTTTTAGAAATAAGATTGTAGGCAACTCTAGAAAAAGTATGTAGTTATATAAAGGATTCATCTGATTTCATACATCAGCTTTATATATGGTCGACTGAGAAAGTGTTAGAGACTGTTAATTTAACACTAGATGCAGATTCTTTATTTACATCCATACCTTATGATTTAGGAATAGAGATTGTTAGAAAACATATGAGATCAGATGTTTCTTCTGTAAGAATGAATATTAATGCTTTATGTGGTTTATTACATATCATGTTGACTAGCAATGTTTTCATATTTCAAGATACATTTTATAAGCCAGAAAAGGGTGTAGCCATGAGTACTACCATAGCTAACACCTATGCTAATATTGTAATGAACACTTGCGAGGAGGAATATATATTCTGAGAGGAAAATAATCAGTTTCACAAATGTGTTATTTTATAAAAGGCTTGTGGATGATGTGTTTGTAATATGGGATGGCACATTAACTGCTTTGGATGTGTTCATAACATATATACATACTACAACAGCTTTTTTAATGTTTAAGAAAACTGCATTATATCAAAAATAGATTTTTGGATAGAACTCTTAGAAAAATGAAATTGGAAAGATAGACACATCGTTATGTCAGAAAAATGTAAAAAAAGAATACATACTTGCATTGTACAAACATGCACCCATTATTTATATTTGACAATATAGTTAAAATTCAGTTTTAAGAGTTGCAAAATTAAATATGGAGGATATAAATATGAAAAATCATCTGGATGATATGGTGGGTGAATTCAGTAAGAGATGTTATGACAATAGAAGACTAGTAGAGTGTATGAATGGTTTAAAGAATGAAAGACAATATGTAGCAAAACCTATATTCTCAGAAAGGACAAGTAAAGAAAAAAATAGTAACAGAGAAAATAGCAATACAAAGTGACGTAGATGCAGAGTTATAACAGGAGAACCAGAGATGTGAAGAACGTTGTTAGGAGACACCACCATATTTCACAGCAGGTTCCACAACTAAAAGAAATTTTGGTAAGTTGTTACAAGGAACAAATAAAGACAGTTGGGTTAAATGTGAAAGAAAAGGCAACGTGTATGAGGTGTATCTATTGTAAATACATATATTAAGAAAAACAAATTAGGCATCCTATTAGTAGAAAAGAGTTTATATTACACGTGTATGCAAATTGTGAAAGTAAAAATGTTATATACATACCAAAGTGTCTGTTATGTGAAGCTTTTTATGTAAGGAAGATGAATCGGAAGTTAAAAGAGTGCATCGGTGACCGTTTTTCAGATATAAGCAAACAAATGTATTATATAAACACATGAAGAAAATTAGTGACAGGCAGTGCTTTAATTTCATGGTTGTACAGGTCACTGGAGAACAGATACAAGAGTGAGATTTAATAAATATAATGGCGAAGGAAGAATTTAACTAGATTGTTAGGTTTAGGGCTTATAAATATCCAGGATTAAATGGTATGGTTAATATTAATCCTATACTAAGAGAATTAAATAATCACGTTAAATAGTATAATATTAAATAAAATAGTGCAATGTTGCTTTCAGAATTTTATTTTGAACAATTTATATGGATCATATGATTTTTAATTGATTTTATATCATGCCATTTTAAGAATGTTATGTTAGTAGGAGTTCTCCTAGAAATTTTTATTATTCAATGAAGCACTGATTGTGAAAGTGTGAGGTAGCATTAATACATTGTGTGTTTTTCATTCTGCAAATTGTTCTGGATATCTTTGTATTTGGTTTTACATTATTTCCATACCTGGCTTGGACACATACCAGGTCTGGAGTCTTTACGCATGCTGTTTTGAGGCAATGCTATTCTTCTTCAATGCCATCTATTTCCTCATCTTTTTGAGGTGACAGAGCCCTGAGTAATTCCTTGAACTCTTGTACTTTCTCTCCAGTCAACTTCCAGATCTTCAACCTAGTCTCTGTTGACCTTAGAGCCTTTTCTTTGACATCTTCTTGCACCTGACTGTGGCAACCAGTGGTTTATGCTGTGGGCTGACTGTTTCATTGAGGTATGACCTTGCAATCAATGATTCTACCCCAATGCCTTTCCTTACTAGGATGAAGTCTACATGAGTTACATATTGGCCAATCTTGTGTGTGATCTTGTGACAGTTTCTCTTGCTGAACCATGTGTTGGTCACAATTCAGCCATTTACCAGAGAGTAGTCTAGAATGGCTACTCTTCCTTTATCCTTTTTCCACACTCATGTAGACCAAGGCAGTCCTTATATCTTGTTTTTGTCTCTCCTGATATGTGCATTCAGGTAACCCTTTATCAACACTAATTCATGTTGTCCTGCTTATCTAGTAGATCCTGCAACTGCTGTCTGAATGCACTTTTTT
This sequence comes from Protopterus annectens, assembly GCF_019279795.1. NCBI lineage: Eukaryota > Metazoa > Chordata > Ceratodontiformes > Protopteridae > Protopterus > Protopterus annectens. Next base: position 1,139,069,546 of record NC_056726.1, on the reverse strand, counting down.
CTTCACTATCAATGCTCTGCTGTCGGGAATGGGCTGAAATTATAAATTTTGCCCTATCCTTGCACTAAAGTCTGATTGCCTTGAGTCTAATTCTGATGACATCCCTCACTGTGCTCTGTAGCCTCTCTCTCACCATAATTCCCACCCCATTTATAACCTGTCCTCCTCCTCCTCCTGAGTAGTAGACTCCAGATCCCAAGTGCCTTTTCTGTATTACCCTTCCATATTTTCTCCTGGATACAAAGGATATCCAGCCTACCATCATATCATCCACTTCCAAACTGCAGCCTATCAGTGAACCTACACAGAGTGTATGAATTATTAGTTTGTGTATGGCAGGTTGATTGGTTTTACATCCAGCTTTCCCTCAACTGAGATATCCGAGGTAACCCAAGCTGGGCAACTGAACACCAGCTGGCCATTAGCGTATTGAACCAGGGAAGCTGGGCTTTATGATGGACACACATACACACTGGCCAATAGAGGGATATACATCCCTCCCACCATTATCACTGGTCCCTGGTCCAGGATGGAGTAGGCCAGATCCTCAACTCACTTATCACTGTCAAATACCCATGCTCACTTGGTGATATTAGTCATCATGACCAAATCACATTTAGCCAATGTTTACAGCATTCAGCAGTTAGCCCTTTTATGCTGCACATTTTGTGATACATTTTCTTCTATCTTGAGGATACTGTGCACCACTTAGGAAGACGTGATGTACTAGTACCTTTAACCTGATTTGAATAGTGGATACCACTAGCCAATCCCACTTTAAAGGAGCTCCTCAAAGCCACCAAATGGGGTGGCATTAATAGTACAATGAATGGCTAGAATAAAGCCTTGGGCCAAGACATCTCTAGAAATTATATTGAGCATGAATGTCTATTCACAAAAGTGCAGAGCCTCCAATGGGAAGAAATCTACCAAAGAAACAACCAGGAAAATACACCCTAGAGGTTTAAGAATCTTACGAAACCTATCTGGAACAATGGGAGCAAAGAACTTCAAAAAGAATGAGAGGATACCTTACTGAGCACCTACCTTAAACTTGTTGAAGTCCTTCTGAAGCATAAAGGTAAACAACAGAAAACCAACATGGATGAAAGTTTAAAATAGGAGGATACATACATGACAGTCTCCCTCTTCAGACCCATGGTGGAAATTTTCACAGCATTTTAATTACAGATTAGATTAGAGAAAATAAACTTAGAAAGATGGAGGAGGACACCAGGGACATCCAGGACTCAAATCCTCCACAAAGCAACAGAATGACCATTAGACCATCAGACCATTAGAACAAAAGAAGATTCCCCAGGCACAATCATTCAAGTGGGTACAACAGAATGAATGGCTGGCCCCATTCCAACCTTTAGATACTCAGGATTTTCAAAGGGATCCACCCCTACTCAGTGATGGATTAGATCACCAACTAATCTCAGGAACAACTGATGACCTTCATGCATATGAGGATACCACACCCCTCACAAAAGACACTGGGGGGGGGGCTTATAGGATACTATATAGGATTAATCTTCCATTGAGTAGCACCTTGGCACTTTCTTCATTCCGGCCCTTACAACACTCTTTTTCAGGGATGTCTTTTTGGCATTTTGTCACCTAATAAATGATAAGACAGTTGCCATATTATCTAGTTTTGATATATGCTTTCAAAAGTCAGTTTTAAGCAATGTCACAATTCAGAGTCTATCAATTAATTGTCTCTTGGGTGATACTTAAATACACAGTGAATTTCTGGCCTTTGTCTTTTGCCGAAAATATTTAAAGCCTGCATAAACTAAAGCACTGCTGGTGATCCCCTGCTGGGTGAGGAAAGGAAACATGTATTTTTTGTCTGTGACTGATAGAGCTGCTTTCTCTTTTGCCTACTCCATTTTGTTTTCTGTTTTGAGAAATCCACTTGGCATAGGTATTTTTGTTCTAGGTGAAGTGAAAGGCAGACACTTTATCTAGGCTGCACATTTCACATGTTTTTTTCCCATTGGTTAATTTTCTCTTGAGTGATTCTTAAATACACAGTGAATTTCTGGCCCTTTGACTTTTGCTGAAAAGACTTCAAGCCTGCATAAACTAAAGCATTGTTGGTGATCCCCTGCTGGGTGAGCAAAATAAACCTAGGTTTTTGTCTGTGACTGATAGTGCTACTTTCTCTTTTACCTACTATACTACGTTTTCCATTTTAAGAAATCTGCTTGGTCTGTTGTTTTTGTTCTATGTGAGAGGTAGACACTTAAATTCTCTAGGCTACACATTTCACGTTTTTTCATTAGTTAATTGTCTCTTGAGTGATAGTTAAATATAGAGTGATTTTTGTCCCTTTGGCTTTTGCTGAAAAGATTTCATGTCTGCATAAACTAGAGCACTTCTGGTGATTGTCTGCTAGTATTTCCTACCCACCCTCCCTTTGTTGATGTCCTTTTTAAACCTGATGATTTTAAGCTGTCCAATCGTACTGTAAATTGAGCTTAATAATCTCCTCCCTTTCTACACTGCTGTTGATTAATATTGAATTATGTATTGACTTTCCTTGTGCTTGTATTGAAAAGGTGCATTTTGCCTCTCATTGTTCTATTGATTTACTTAATCTGCATTAATTTACTGGCTAGCTGTTGGACAAAGTAGTGTATTCTTACTCACTATAAAGCACTTGTTTTTACATTAAGAGGTCAGTGGATTTTCCATCTAGTGCACTTTGAGGTAGCCTGGTCTGTTTAGGGCGGGGAAGCATCTGAGATTTCTACATCAAGAAAATAAGTATATTTTGTTTCTCTATTGTACTTTTTAAATTTCATTGTATCTGATGACTGCATTTGTTCTGCCTTTTTACTGTTGTGACTGCATATTTTCTGTACTTGGTATAAACTGTATTTTCAGCCTAGACATCATAGTCTAGATTTAGACCTGCTGAAACTAGCCTGATTTTGCAACACTTGGATGCTAACTCATCCATCTTACATTAAGAAAGGCTCCCCTGCACATCTATTGCAAAAGAGTATGGATCTATCCTTGTCTGAGCTGGGGATTGTTGGAGGAAGGTTCATTGTGTACTTTCCTAATGGTATATTAGCTTAAAACAGTTTAATTTATGCCTGTATTTAAGCCTCACATTTGCTTGTTGTTGTACATCATGCAACAGGGGTTAACGGTGCCCTGTATAGACGTAAATGCCTTGAAACACAATTTTTCCCTAGACAGATGTCAGTTGAACCCTCACAAGCTTCTCTGTTACACTAAAGGCAACTTAGTTGCACACTGAGCAGCGTTACAACACCTATCATCTACAACCGGCACTTTAACAAACCTTGATAGTCCTATGTCAAAAACTAGTCAATTTGCTCACTCCTTTTCCTAATACCTTGATATTCCTTGAACAAAAACTGGTCAGTCTAGCCTATTCCTTTCCCTAATATCATATATAGGTTCATAGGTTGGTACTAGGCTATTGGCCCTAGGGCCTATACAAGCCTAGCCATAACAATTCCCTGGCTATTTCTGGTAAAATGGTATTATGGTAAAAACCTTTTATAATGGACAGTTTCCCATCATTTCTCCAGCCAGCCTGATTGATATGGGAATACTGAGGCAATGTAGTAATGGCCTCATGTATACTGACAACCACTTACTCCTACAGCAAACAGATACACTGTGTGAGAGATGTACGTACAGTATGAAATTGGAATCACTTATCTCATGTTACAGCAAATTGAATACTAAACAGATTGTCAGTATACCCTCTTCACCTCCCAGGTTGTCAGTGCACATGCTTCACCTCCCACACAAATTAAAGACACAACACATAGCCCCACATACACAGATATACTCAACAGAAGCCTATCAAATGTTCAGACACCTCTCCAAGTGTACATAAAGTGCACATACCACTAAATAGAAACCACTACACATAATAACACATACAAATGTATCTCAACAAATAAGCCTCTAACACAAAATACCACTAAAACAAATGTCTTCGTCACAGGTTACTCCATTGTGAGACACACAGATGTTACCCTCACGAGGCTGGACAAGAAGGTGGTCACGGTCAGCTGCCTGTCAAGTGCCAGGATCCATCAGATCACGCATGCACATAAGTCATTCAACAACAAATACCACTATGTTGAGGTGAATGACTTGAAACATAACTCTCTGGACTATATGTAGAGAAGCATGACTGAACTCTCAGACTATGTGTCCCAGGCAGGTATGACTCTAGCCCTAAACAGCATTCTACCTTCTCCCAGAATGCTGCATCAGTATAAACAAAAAAAAAAAAAAAAAAATCAGCTTCAACAATTGGCTTAGCTTCTGTCATGTCCAAGGCAATCCAGTATCTGTCAGCCTGGGATGACATGGAGATGGTCTGCACCTGTCTCTTCTAGACTTTCAGATCCTGCAAAGGCACTTGCCTCCCTCATAGTGCCTTTTTTAGGCAATGTTAAAACAACAAGATTTCCAGTGTGACAAAATCCACCTGAGGCAAGCTAAAGGTTCTGCTGCTTAATTCCAGAAGTCTAAACATGAAGCTGCACTCCCTGGAAGCACTCCTCACTTTGTAAGATGCTGACATCTGTGCAGTCACTGAGACATGGTTCAAGGCCACAAAGAGCACCCTGGCCTTGCAAGTCTACAATGCCTTCCAAATGTTCAGACTTCAAAATGAGCATGAAAGAAAGAAAGAAATACACCTTGAGACTGGTCAAACAATATCACTGTCTCAAACTACTCCATGTCAAATTAACTCTAGGTAAAATACCCTACCACATCATTGCTAACTACAGGTCCCCCACCATAAACCAGTAAAAGCACACCACATACCTAGACTTACTGGAATCACTCTCCATACAGCCCAGCCCCTTAGTTATGTGTAATTTCAACTATCTTTCCATCAACTGGGTGACATATATGAGCAACAACATGCTCATCCAGAGGTTACTGGACTTTAATTCAATGTTGTGGAACAGATAGTCTGCACCTTCACAAGGGGCTCTCAAATATCCTAGATATAGTACTCAACAGCATGGGGAGTCACTGCACTCCCACCAGTGTGATGTCTTCCCTGGTAAGGTCAGACCTTCAAACTGTCTCATTTGAAGTAACTATTGTACCTGACTCCCCCACAGGTGCAAAAAAAAAAAAACTTTTCCAAAGCTAACTTCAGACTACTAAACAATGGTATTAAAAATGTTATATTCCCTGAACTCAAGAGTCAACAATGACTCCCATGTGGAGGTGTACTCGGATGCCCTTTACAAGCACTTAAGCAGCTGTATAGACTCAGCTGTCCCTGACCAGATCAAATTCAGGTCCTTCAAATAAAGACAGGCCAGCCTGTAAGACCTCAAGTATAAACAGGTTATATAACAAGAGGAAGCAACTGATGTCTAAGAATAAGAGGGAACTGACTCAGCAGAGGAAGAATTCCGTCCTCAGCTTGAACAAGCAAATCAAAAATCTTGTGAAATCCTCTAAAGCTAAATATAAAGGTAAAATAGCATCCCTAGCTAAGGATAATCATGAGGCATTCTTTAATTATGTCCAAGACCTAAAAGTAAATGCTCAGCATAGTACAGAACTGGTAATAGATAGTACCACTCACACTGCACTTGAGGAAATCACCAACCTGCTAACTGACAGATTTTGTGCAAACATCACCTCCCTGGCCCAGCCGGCCTTACCACAAAGCATACCCAACACCAGTCATCTGCCTAGTATCTCTGGAGATTAAAACTTATCTGCACTCTTCAAGGCCAATAACACGGCCTCAGTGGGAAGACATAACATCCAAGCATGCCTATTAAGCAATCTAAAACAGGAACAGGTCTTAGCTGACCCACTTAGCACTGTCTTTATCTATAGCCGGAGAACTGGCTTTGTTACAGTGGAGTGGAGAACAGCAACAGTAATCCATTTATACAAATGGGGGCAATCAAAAGACCCCGGGAACTATAGACCCATAAGTCTAAACAGTCTCAGCTGCAAGGCCATGGGAAGAATCATCATGGGCCTTATCAGCAATTACATAGGTGACCTTCAAACTTGCAACACAACCCTATTTGGCTTCATTAATGGTAGTTCATGCTAATTAAATCTAGTGGACTTCTTTGAGAAAGTCATCAAAGCCCTGGATGAAGGTAAGACAGATATGGAAAATTTTACAATATAAAAAATAAAATCACAAAGAGAGAACATATAACAGAAGATTAGTAAAGCAGAAGTTAAAAAATAGAAGCTGAAGTTAAGGAATACTTGCAAAGTGAAGGATTTAGTGTAGAAAGTCTAAGTATGTACCACAGCATGATGTAACAACAATTTCCCCAAGAAAGGAGAAACAAGAGGAGCAGGAGATATCTGAAGAAGAAATATGGACATGGGAAAGAAAAATAGATTGAATATGATGCAATATTTATGCAAAGGAGAAAGCAAAACTAATCAATACAAAAAGAGCAGCGCCAAAATATTTAAAGTGAAATACAGGCAGAGGCATCCAGATAAGGACATTTTTACAATACAAAAAATAAGAAAACAAAGAGGGAAAGTAGAAAACATGATTACTAAAGGAAAATTTAAATAAATAGAAACTGAGGTGATGGATTATCTGTGAAGTGAAGGATATAGTGTATAAAATCTAACTCTGACATCACAACAGGATAGAGCAATGGGACCCCAAATTAAGGAGAATGCAGTGCCATGGGAAACATCTGACCAGTTCCATATGTAGATATTTTGGAGCCTTCAGCAGGGAACCAATACAAAAGTTCAATTGGAGATGCACAGCAAGAGTAGGAACAGGAAACTGTGGCAACTCTGACGCAGTTAATATTGTGGAATGTTAGGCCAGTGAATGTGCCCTCAGTTTAAAAGAAAATGATGTAAGACAAGAGTTGTTTGATTTAATATAGATGGGCAGGCATATGAAGATCAATGAAAGAAACAGATTATAGAAAGTCAATAAAATCCCAGAAATTTGAAGTTTCATAAAACAAATGAATGGGTCCTATAAAAAAAAGAATCTACAATCATATTTAGATATGTTACCAATACATGTAACTCCATACAGATTGCAGAAAGAATCATTACTGGGCACGTTGCATGTGCTGATAAGAGCACTTCTGGCTGACATCAAAGATTAAAACAATACTAATTTCATGAACTTTAATCTTACTTGGATGTAGGAATGGGGTCCATTCTCATCATGGTATTAGTAATCCAAAAGATTTGGAGAAATTAAAAAATTAGGGATTAACCCTTACCTCACTAGATTG